>NC_140582.1:198805501-199033001 GCF_964204655.1 Triturus cristatus
GGTGAGGAATCCACAGGCAGATACTGTATCCACCAGAAAAAGCGTTACCGAAGGTAAGTAACTTGTTCGTTGTGGCCCCTCAACAAGCCAATGTGGGCCACACAGGTCTACATACACAATTTATAACTGCTGTAACTCCCACAGGCTATCCACCGCTTAAGAAGGAGGACTTATTTACAGTCTAAGCACAGCATGTGTATCTGCATCCACACATGCCTCAAACTGAAAATGTTACTTACCCAGTAAGCATCTGTTCACATGTGCCCACCGGACGCCTGGGCTGGTTAGTTACTTTCACTCATTTTACGCAAACTCCTTTGCCAGGAACATCTCTCTATACTACACTTTGCTTCACGTTTCATCCTCACCCACCAAGGGGGATAAACAATCTAAGAATTGAGTCGATGACCATGCGCATTACTAGCAAAAGGAAGAATCACAGTACCTCGTGATTCAAAAGACGTTCTTCAAAGAAAAACAACTTTCATACATCCAAGCCCATCACTAGATTGTAGTATTATGCACAGCTTGCGAATACACAGCACTAAATGCCACAAATGGATGCTTACTGGGTAAGTAACATTTTACTTTTCTATTTGCTTCAGCACTCCATGAGAGTGCATCTTTTTCAGTGGTCCTCCTCAACGGGATTCTTCTCCCCCCTCTATTGTCCTGCTTCTCTCCATCATCCGTTTTGCTCTCCCTTATGTGCTTCTTTCCACCTCCCATTCATCATTGCTTCCCACCTCAATCACTCCTGTTACACCCACCCCAAAGTCCTATTTCTTAAATAAATAAATGTTCTTTTTTTTCTAAAAAAAGCGATTTCTCACTACTTTTATTTACCGAACCGTTTCAGATTTGTAAATTGAAAAAATAAAACCATTTACCTCATTTTGGAAACGTGCATGGTCTTGTGCAGTTGCGTAATGACACATTCATGTTAATACACATGCTCGTGGGTACAGAATGGCAACTGCACCTTTCTTTTTGTTCGTGCTGTACAGTATACATGCATCAATTTAGTAACTTATCTCCTAGAACTGGAAATGAAGGTCTTCTGTTTATATTAAAGCGTCCTAAAGTCAGCAACCCCGCCATAAGGATCCTGTGAAGATACCAAGTGGACAGAGTCTCTGTTCAGTGTCTTGCTGAAAATATTTTGTATTCTGTCTGATCCGTGTTTTGTTAGACTTCACCCTAGCCCTGTTCCAGTAGTCTTCACTTGCCGGGTTGTGGATGATTCTTGTCCAAGGGTTTACTTTTCCCTATGGTAGTTTCTCCTATTCCATGATCTAGACCCAGCCTCTTATCGATTATTTGTCATCGCTGGTGGTTTGTGGAGTGTTAATAATACTGTTTTCTCTTCTACAGTTCAGGTAATGTCATGCGTTCTGTGAAGGATAGTGAGTATTGATGTGAAGATGCTCACCACAAATGGTTAAGCAGCAGTAGGGTTGGAGCATGGCTGAATAACAAGCGAAACAGAGAAAAATCAATGGGCTTGAAATATTTTGTGGGATACAATTAATTGTGTGATAAGGAGAGGGTTGGGTCTGGTAAGTTTGTTGTTTATTAGGCACAAAAGGAGTGTGATGAATGCATGCAGTTAGATGAATTAGTGAACTGTATTGGGTTTGTTCCATGAGATATGAATGTATTCAGTGTGACTTGCATGGGTTTTGAATATACTGTCTATATCTCCAGGTCGCCCATCCTTGTTCTAGGATGAGTGTTGTTGAGTTTGTGCGAGTAATATGAGTGTGAATTATAGGGCGGAGGTGGATGTGAAGAGAGCATATGGCGATTTGGTAAACAAGTGTAGAATGGGTTCAGGGGGCGTGGCCTGACCGAGGCTAATGGCGGATGCGTGAGGTGAGAGCTTTACTTCAGCCCGCATTTTATCCTCTGAACGCATACTGCCTGGCGCCACTTTACACACTCCGTGCCCTTGTGGGGGGCTGTGTGCTGACCGGTGCGCCCGGATGAAGATTGATGGCTGCCGGCGGCGGAGGCTTGGTGCAGTGGCCTGCGGTGAAGTGCGAGCCTGGGAGGAGTCCGGGAGCTGCCCTGATCGTGGGGCTGAATCGTGAGCTGGTAATTGCTGCTGGCCCCGGGACTTGCGGAGCGCACTGCGGTGAGGAGGCGCGAGAGGCAGTGGGGCCCCCTGCGGACGGTGCCTGGACACGTCTGACATAGCTGTGGGTGAGCCCCGGGTACATTGGGAGTGACACCGGGGGAGCGTGAGCATCGCCTGGTCCAGGGGCCACATTGGTGAAATATGGACGGCCACCCTGGTTTGTACTACTGGCCCGGGTGTGGGGCTGATGTGCCCGTATATCGCCTGGAGGCGGCTGGCTACCATTCGAGGTGCGCAGCAAGGCTTGGGGGCCCTGGGAGGACTGGCGCCTTCCCGGACTGGACTTGTGTGCACCAGCGGGCATGGTAAAGGCCCCACCGGCTCTGACCTGATGTGGCAGTCTCCGTGTGGACTGGAACCGGTGAGGGGCCTGGTTGCGGCTACTTGAGACTGTGCCGCTGAGACTGCGGGAGGGCTGGAATGGTGTGCGGTCCGGGCCCCTGTTGACTGGGCCTGGCACACCAGAGGATTGGTCCCAGGGTGGAACTTGAGCCCCACAGTGAGTCCTTATTGCTGGCGGGCCGTGGGGAGGCCTGTTGCCGTGTGGTCAGAGTAACTGACCCAGGGCGGGCGGTGGCCGCTGCGCCTCGTGGAACGCCTATTGGACCCTCAAGAGGGAGGGTGGAGGTGCCCCCCCACGTGCTGAGCAGTGAGCCTGGCCTGCAGGGCGCCCAAACTCGCCTGAAGCTCTGCGAGGGGCCCCCATGGCGAAGTGGCACAACGTGAGGAGGGCTCGGTGCGCGCCTGGTGGGGCGCCGGAGTACCGTCGGACAGTGTCTGGTCTGCGTTGGGCCGCGACTTGGTGGTGATCATGCTGGAGCTGGAACTGAGTGGCGGGCGCAGCCTCGAGTGGCGTTGTACCGGATCGCTGGGTGGTGTGATTCCCGGGTGACACCGTGACTGAGGTCCGACTACGCCTTTAGGGGCCGTGGATTCGTGGGCCGCTTTTGTCGAAGATGCCCTGGGCATGGACGCTCTAGCGGGGCCTAGGAGAAATAGTTTGCGGGTCCCGCGACCCACATCGAGGCCATTGGAGTGACGCAGGGGTGGCTTGAGTGGACTAGTCCAGAAGCCTGTGGTGACAACTGCTCTGAGGTGGAACAATCCTTTGCTGGTCTTTCTGTACAGGGCATCCTGAGCCCCTCGCGAGTTGCTGGTAGGGGACCTTGATTGGGCCTAGTGGACTCCGGCAATATGGGCAAACCTAGAAACCGCCAGACCGGGGCCCTCCAAGACCCTAAAGGCAGCACCCAGGAGCAGTCGCAGCCCCCCGTAGGACCCAGTGCAACAACAACTTAGTAAAATCTAGGAGGCTATAGCAGACATGAAGGGTACCCTCCACCAGGATATTAGTACAGTTGCGGTGGGGCTCGGCCTGTTGCGGGAGGAGCACAAGAAGCTGTCGTAGAGGGTCAGAGAGACTGAGTCTAATGTCGCTGACCTAGTGCCGGCTCAAAAGGAGTTGGCGCAACAGATGGGGGGGGGGGCCCTTACGGACTGGGTGTGTTGGTTAGAGAGCAGAGCGGAGGATGCCGAAGGGTGCAATAGAAGGAACAACATCAGAATCTTGGGCCTGCCCGAGGGGACGGAAGGTAGTGACATGGTGTCTTTCTTGGAGGGCTGGTTAAGGAGTATAGTAGCGCCGGAGGGTCTGTCCTCCTTCTACACGCTGGAGAGGGCTCATGCGGTGCTGGTCAAGCCTCTGGCTCCTGGGAGGCCTCCGCGCCCAGTGGTGGGCAACTTGCTCCACTTCCGGGATAGAGACCTCCTCCTGCAGAAGGCGCAAGCGGATGGCACCTTCACTGTCGACAACAGCAGGGTCTCTCTCTTCCCGGATTACACGGTAGAGGTGCAGAGGAAGTGGGCCTCCTACCTTGAGCTCCAGAAGGCATTGAAAGATGAGGGCCTCCAATACGCTCTGATGTTCCCGGCCCGATTGCGCATCATGTTGGAGGGGAACACTCACTACTTCGACTGCCCTAAAGATGCATGGGACTGGCTGGAAACCTACAAAGATGAGACCCCTAAAGATGGGGTTGCTGGAGTCTGTGGGCGGAAGGCTGCGGAACTTGGGAAGCACCTGCGACGTCGACTTCGTTGGGGGACATCAAAGAGACCATCCTCATTGCAGCAGGAGAAGAAGAGAGTTGAGGCACTGTAGGCTGTGGCGGAGCTCATGTGGAACCAGAGTCTTACCCCGGAGGCGGTGGCCGGCTCCCTAAGAGAGACAGATGGCACTGAATCTGACACTTCCCGCAGTGATAGTGTGAAGCTGCAGGTGGTGACGCCCAATACTGAAGACGATATTATTTGATATATTTTGTTAGCTAATGCGACTGTGTCATTAAGAACGGCGCTGACCGCTGGTTGCTTGTTCTAGGCCCCGTGCTGCTCCTCTATTCATGGGGCTGGCAGGGGCGTCCCCTTCTAATTCTGTTTGGCTAACCCCCGTTGAGAGCCTTACTAGGTTAAGGCCTCACTTAGTACTAACTGTTTCAAATGCTGTTTGGGCGGCTGACCGTTGTCGGACTGCCCTAGGGTGGGGGAGTTGACCGCCTTAAGGGTCTTTTTGTTGGTTTATTGGTCTTTTATGCTTGCAGAGGGGTGGGAATTTCCGAGGTAAGGGAGGGCACTGAAGGGAGGCTCCCCTTCGTAGTGTTGCTTGACGATGTCCAACAGGAATAGCAGGGTCTCAAGGTGTTATACGGTTCCTAACATGAAACATCAGGGGGGATGGGGTCTATCGCAAAACGCCATAATATTTATTCGTACCTGATACGTAGGGACATCCATATAGCGCTTCTCCAGGAATCCCACTTGAGTAGGGAGGAAGCTGGGAGGTTGAAGCGGAGGTGGAGGGGCCAAGCCTTCGCAACCACTTACTTTGCCTTTGCCATGGGGGTGTTGATCTGGGTTAAACCGGGGGTCCCTTTTGCTGTTGAGAAGTTGCGGCTGGATGCAGGTATGTAATGGTTGTAGGGAGGCTGGCGGGGCGGGAGGTCACTCTAGGGAACATCTAAGCACCTAATCAGGACCAGGTTGTCTTTCTGGACTCCTTCTCTTTGGTATTGGCGGATAATCTGAGGGAAAATCTGGTTCTGGGGGGGGGGGGGGGGTTGGGACTTGAACTGCGTGGCGGACGTTGCCGTGGATTGGTCACAGCCTCCCTTAATGGGGTCTCAGCTGTGCCGCACAGCTCTGGGGTTCAGTGCATGGATCACACACTGGGGTCTCGAAGATACTTGGCGGTTGCAACATAATAGGGAGTTTCTCCGGTGTACCAGGTGCATACTCATCTAGATCTGTTCTTGTGCTCCCTGCCTTTAATGGCACTGTTATCCACACTGAATATTTAGAACGTACCCTGTTGTATCATAGTCTGTTGGTAATGACTCACTGACCTTTGGGAAGGTGCCCTCCGATTCCCACCTGGAGGCTTAACCCTGCACTGCTCGAGGACGACCCGTTTCGCATGTCACTGCACACACTGCTAGATACATATTTTCCCATCTGAAAGAAACACGTTAGTTATAGATTCCTTACCTTAGAATTACCCCCAGGCGTCAGACTGGATGCGGAAAGATTTTTCATCAGCAGTACCTCTGCCAGTCGGAAGGTGGCGTTGGTCGGCTCCGCGTTCGTCGTCGTAGTCGCTGGGATGATGTCGCAGCCGCTACTTAGATGCCGCCCTCATGCGCTGACGTCAGTTCTTTCTTTTTCCGCGCCAGCCAGCCAGATCTGGGGAGAGCGGTACCTCAGTCATTTTTTTTACTAACTTTTACTTGACTTTTGTCGATGTCTTTTCTTGAGTCTTTGACTCCGTAACGTGCACAAGGGAGGCCTGGTTTCAAGGCTTGCGGTTCCTGCCATCAAATGATGTCGGTGACGGATCTGTCTTTTTTACCTGGAGCTCGACCACGACCCCAAGTCATGCTCCGACTGCCAGTTGTTAACGACGAAGGCTTTGCAGGAGGGGTCCCGAAAGCTGCTTGAGCACCGGCAGTCGGCTCCACGCCGTTCGAGGTCCCGGTCGAGAGAGAGGTCGAGGGACTGGTCGCGGAGCCATGGCCATTCCAGCTCGAAGTCATCTGAGTATTCGCACTCTGGGTCAGGTAAGTTGAAGCATAAGCATAAGAAGTCAAAGAAGCATAGTTGCTTTTTGACTTCTCGTCAGTCAGCCGATCCGACGAGGTACGCGGGTGGTGCCAACCCTGCAGCTCCGCGCGCGGAGCCCGAAGGGTCGACTCCAAGCTTCCCTCCCTTTACAGGACCCAGAGCGACCCCCACCCGGCTTCGTACGTTCTACGAGGCGTTGCATGCCATCTTTGGGCGGACCGACCCTGCCGGTGCGCCTTTGGGCCCGGCGAACTCGATTGGGGGGGCCTAGGTCTTTGCTGCCGGCAGCTCTGGCCCCGGCGCCGATCCGGATGCAGGGCTGGATCCAAGGGGGCCTGCGACGCTGGGGCCAGAGCTGCCGGCAGCAAAGACCTATGATCTTATTACACCTCCACTGGCGCCGCTTTCGATGGCACCAGTACCGTGCCCGACGCCGGTCGGCCCCCCGGCTGGCGTCGACCCCAGCCTCCTTCCCAACGTGGACACGGAGCTGGACCGATGCCGGATCCGGCGCCAGGTGGGGTTTTCATACCCCTGTTCACTCCTGGGGCCCCTTTCTAACCACAGTGGTACCCAGAGGAAGATGAAGAGGACTGGGAGGGTCAGGGGAGCATTTAACTGACCAGCTTGAGCCTGAGCAGGACTGGAGAGAGGAACTGGGGGATGCCAGTGGTCTTGACACTTCA
Source organism: Triturus cristatus (assembly GCF_964204655.1). Classification (NCBI taxonomy): domain Eukaryota; kingdom Metazoa; phylum Chordata; class Amphibia; order Caudata; family Salamandridae; genus Triturus; species Triturus cristatus. Next base: position 198,812,444 of record NC_140582.1, read on the forward strand.
CCCGACCTAGGCATGTAGTCCCCTACCGTGGCTACGGAGAAGGGAGCGTCATACGCTGTGGTGTTGCGTAGTGCAGCCGAGGCTCTCAACCTCGAGCTTCCTACGATGGCGGTCAGGACTAACCTCCTCACTGAGGTGCTTCAACTGGCGTCAAGCTCTTTGGAGCCCCTGCTTCCGTTCAATGAGGACCTCACTGACGTCCTTTTGGGCACCTGGTCCAGGCCCAACACAGAGGCTCCCGTGGACAGGATGATCGCCCGACGCCACCACCCGGCTCTTGGCGACCCCACTTTCAGCTCCCATCACCCCACCCCGGAGAGCTTGGTCGTCCAAGCCTCCACCTCCAAAAGCGCCTTTCCTACCGCTCCACCGTAAAGGGAATCCAAGAAGCTGGACCATCTTGGGAAGAAAATGTTCTCATCCGCCAGCTTAGGGCTGCGGTTCATAAACACTGCATGTCTCTTGGGCCGTTATTCGCACTCAGTGTGGGATATGGTGGCACAGGTGCTGCCTCAGTGTCCGGAGGAGGCCCGGACAGTGCTCTCCCAGGCTGTCGCCGCAGGAAGAGATGCAGCCAAGTTTGCGATCCGTTGTGGGCTGGACACCGTGACTGTCTGGGCAGGACCATGTCAACGTCGTAGCGCTTCACCGCTAATCCTGGATGAGGTCCACTGGCTTTTCAGGGGATGTCCAGAACACCTTGATGGACATGCCCTTTGATGGCCGTCGCCTTTTTGGCGACAAAGCAGACAACGCCCTAGAGCGCTTCAAGGACCCACGGGCTACGGCCAAGTCTTTGGGCCTCTCCTCCCGTCCGGCACAGTCTGCTTTTTGCCCCTTTCATGAATAGGGAAGGGGTGCCCTGCTACGTCCCACCCAGGGCCACAGGCCGCAGCAAGTTACCCAACCTTCGCGCGGCCAGGGATGTGGAACCAACGTCGTGGTTCCGGGGGCCAGCGGCCGGGCCAGTCCACCAACCCCCCTCTGCAGCAGCCTCCACGCCCTCCTAGTCCAACCTTTCAGGCCCATCAATTGCCAGTGGGTGGCAGGTTTCACTATCACCTCCCCCACTGGCGCACCATCACTTTGTGAACCAAAAATATCCGAAATCTCGGAAAAAAGAACCTAGCTAAAGAAAAAAGGTTTCTCGCTCAGTTGGAGTCAGAAAAAACCAGGGCATGAAAGGAAAAATGTCCTTTCTTGAGTCCCCTCACTCACCAGGGTTTCCTCCCGGTGCGGGTTGAGGCGTGCTACGACTTGTGAGCACTGTTTTTGTGAGTGACTATGTGTAGTGCAGTGATATGCGTGGAGTGGGGGAGTTAAAAATATCTAACTAGTGGGTAAAATTACTTTAATCAAGCCCCTAGTTGATATATTACAAAAACGGGGTCGGTCTCTAGGGTCCCTGTCTGTAATGGGTCAGGGGTCCCTAGTGGACGTCAACTATTTTTGAGCTTCCCCAGTGCTCTTCATCAGGACAAACACAGGGTCCAGCCCTGTGAGTACCACTCCTAAAGTGACCTAAAGTGAGGAAAAAATATTAAATCGTGCTGCAATTATTAGGCAAGCGAGGTTAATACATACAATATATTAATCAGTAGTATTAATTATGAAGCAAAGTTGTGCTTCATGGTCGTCGAGGGGCTGTGAAGTTCGGACTCGAACGTTGAAAGGAAATCCTCTCAGACGCGTTTGCCTCTCCTCGAGACCCACTAGGGACCCCTGACCCATTACAGACAGGGACCCTAGAGACCGACCCCGTTTTTTTGAACTAGGGGCTCAATTAAAGTAATTTTACCCACTAGTTAGATATTTTTAACTCACCTACTCCACCCATATCACTGCAGTACACATAGTCACTCACAGAAACAGTGCTCCTACGTAGTGTCGCAAGTCGTAGCACACCTCAACCCGCAGCGGGTTGGGATGGCCCCTATGATGAAGCATGTCACCGGGAGGAAACCCTGGAGAGTGAGGGGACTCAAGAAAGGAAATTTTTCCTTTCATGCCTTGGTTTTTTATGACTCCAACTGAGCGAGAGAACTGTTTTCTTTAGCTAGGTTCTTTTTTCCGAGATTTCGGATATTTTTGGTTCACGATTAATACAGGAGGGTGGACATAGCTTTTCTTTCCCTGTTTCTCCCCCCTTTTTCTGATTTTTGCACCATCACTTCGGACAGGTGGGTTCTGCAAATAGTCCGATGGGTCTATTCCCTCCAGCCATACCACTGCATGTCGGAGGATCATCTGGCCCTTCTACAATAGGAAGTTTCGGCTCTCTTGGCCAAGGGAGCCATCGAGCGCATTCCTGTCCCCGAAGTAGGTCGTGGTTGCTACTCCCACTACTTTTTAGTTCCCAAGAAGGACAAGGGCCTGCGTCCTATCTTGGACCTCAGGGACGTCAATCGCTTCCTCCGGAAGGAGAAGTTCAAGATGTTCAGGTCTTGTCTGCCCTCGACCCGCAAGACTGGATGGTAGCGTTGGACTTGCAGGATGCTTATTTTCACATCTCCGCCCTGCCGGCCCACCGGTGTTACCTGCGGTTCACGGTAGGCCACGAGCACTTTCAGTTCACCGTGCTCCCCTTTGGCCTTACCAGCGCCCCTTGGGTGTATACGAAAGTAATGGCGGTGGTCGCACTCATCTGCGCAGATCAGGGGTTTCAATCTTCCCCTATCTCGACGACTGGTTGTTGAAGGCGGGCTCACCCCAGGCAGTCGTCTCCCACCTCCAGACTATGGCCGACCTCCTGCATATGCTGGGGTTCTCCATCAATGTGCCGAAGTCGCACCTGATTCCCTCTCAGAAGCTCCTCTTCATCGGAGCGGTTCTGGACACGACGCAGTTTCGGGTCTATCCTCCCGAACAGCGAGTCTGGGATATTCGGGCTATCATTCCGATCGTTCAGGCTCTGTCCCGGGTTTCGGTCAGAATGACCCTGAGGCTGCTGGGCCTCATGGCCTCCTGCATCCTGCTGCTCGATCATGCCAGGTGGCATATGGAGGCTCTGCAGTGGGACCTGAAGTTCCAGTGGGCGCAGCATCAGGGGAATCTGTCCGATTGCGTCCAGATCTCGGAGGGCACTGCTCGACAACTGCAGTGGTGGCTTACGAACCAGGTTTGGGTCAATGTCAGACCCCTCTTCTTTCCTCAACCAGACCACACTGTGGTGCCGGATGCCTCCCTTCTGGGATGGGGCGGCCATATGGGAGAGGCGGAGATCAGAGGCCTCTGGTCTCCGGTGGAGTCCGGGCTTCACATCAACCTTCTGGAGTTTCGGGTGATTCGTCTTGCACAGAAGGCATTCCTTCCCTCTGTCTGGCCAAGAGTAGTGCAGGTGTTCATGGACAACACCACCGCCATGTGGTATTGCAGCAAACAGGGTGGGGTGGGGTCGTGGACCCTATATCAGGAGGCCCTCTGCCTCTAGACATGGCTGGAACATCAAGGCATTTCCTTGGTGGTTCAACAAAAAAGCAACCAAAAGCTGACCTTGGTCAAGCACTTAAGATTCCATTAGTCATATATGTTAACTGGCGAGTGCAACGTCTCCCGGTATCTGCTGTTGAAAGATACTAATTTTACATGACAGTCCTCAAAAGAAAGGAAGGCGCACTCTGTTAGAAGTCATACAAGACCACCACTTGTAGTTGAATTAGTTTCTTCTTTTTATTTGAAGTTGCTTGATAAAAAACAGTTTCGTTCCCTAGTGCCTTGGGAACTTCGTCAGGGCTGTAATAGTTATTAAAAACTCACATGAATACACATATATAATACATATATATTTCACAATATACAACAAATGAATAAAATAGACAAAAATCAATAACATGACCCAGAATCAATACAAAAAAACAAAAAAGGATAAACATTTAGCTGCAAACCAAAATTATTTTGAACCAAAATATAAGACCTATAGAGACAAAGAAATATATATATTACTTTATACAGAAAGTACAACACATAATAGTGCATAATCAATAAACAACGGGAAAGTAAAACCTATTAAAGGAAGACAGAAAGAGGAAGAAAAGAGGCTCATTTGTGTCAGACAGCTCCAATACTACAGTCAGGTCTGGATACATAGAACCAAAATAATAGAATGTGAAAAAGTCAGAAAAGTGAAAGGCGTATTCGAAAAAAACAAGACATGGGTACCAGATCACCGAAATATACGCAGTGAAAAGTGGTGAAACCTCAGTGAAAAATAAAATAAAAGAAAGGGAGGTGGATAGTAAGAAACCTCGGTGAGAATAGGAATGAAGATCACTTTAAGCGGTCGATAGTAGCCTCTCACCTTGCTAGTAATATCAAGTGTATTCAAGCAGACCAAGCAAATGTAAGTGGGTCCTGTAAGAGCAGTATGTCGAGACAAGAATTGTATCTTCAGCTTCACATATTCGTGAGATTCTAAGGAAAATGATAAGGGTAAAGTACCAATTCCAGAATATATCCACATTATCTAACAATAAACACCAAAAAATCAAATAACACACAGACTGAATAACAGTTATCTTCGAGGACCATGAGATAGCACCCCTATAGTAGATGTAAGTGCCACTAGTTGGGTTCAATACCTAAAATAAGGGTTTGCATAAAAGAATAACCAAAATTAGAAGCCTAAGTACCTTTAATGTGACCTGAATAATCCTGAAAATAACCGCAGAAACCTGATTGGATGCTAAAACCAAATATCTTCTTTTTATATTAAAACAATCTTAAGGAGAACAACAAGCTACTATTCAGGATGATGGTAAGCATGCCTTCCATCTATAAAACATGAGAAATAAATTTGATAGTGTCTCACCTATACATTTTCCGAAAGGTATTAAAAAATAAGCCAAAAAGGTATCAGATAAGAATTCGCAATCACAATAATACTCGGGTGCGAATCAGGCCCGCAATCGGTATCGGAAAGCAAGAAAGAAAAAATATATTTCTCTTGAATATGCCCCAACAGTTTAGGTCCATAGTATATCCGGAAATGCCATAAGGGTAGGATATAGCTACGCGCTGCAAGTCGCGATATGTAAGAAAAAGATTGTGGCGTAGAGTCTCACCTTAATGAATATGAAACACGCATCAGATTGGGAACCACTTCGAGTATATCAGTATTTTAGCAAACATGAGCATAAAGTAAAATCCCTGTTCAGTATCTGTCAATGGAAAGAAAACATTTTAAGGACCCACGGAAAAAAATCCTGGGCAACTTTTGTTCAGGAAAAAGTAACAAATACGGGTGAAACATAATACTTAAATAAGGCTTCATTGCAATATTTCGGTAACCACGTTGCAATATTTCGATAACCACAACATGCAAGACATGTTGCCATAATCAGGTCTTGAGTACCGCAGTATATTCATACTAGCAAAGTTAGCTATACATAATCTATGCATGCATTCCTTTCAATAGCGCATTAGTGAATATCCACGTAACGTGTCCCTACAGTAAGTTTCGACGCGTATCCACCAGACAGTATAACAGCTGTTCTCTCGATCAGTATCCGCGAATAGAGCCACAAATTCTTGCCGGTTTTAAAAGGACGCTCTAACCGTTCACGTGATCGCGGGGACGCCATGTATGTTTGAATGGGCATCGAAAGGGGCAATCACTGTAAATAATGTCCTGAAGGGGCAGCCATATTGGAATGTCCACCACCAGTATTGATGCACGTAGCTCTACAGGCACCGCAAGAAATACGTAGGTAGTTCATTTGAAAATCAACCATTAAGGTCCTATACATAGAATAAATAAAAGACGGTGATCAAAAAGATTGAGATCGCCCGTTAAATTTAGCAAAATCTGAATTACCGCAAATGCGATTAATATCTCAAGCTGTCTTTAGGCCAATGTGAATAGAAATCGCTATCCCGCAGGCTAACTCGTATTATCGCATCATATTGTGGGGACGCCGTGTATATTTAAATTGGCATCGAGGGGGCAGTCAATTGTTATATTATAACCTGAAGTGGCGGCCATATTGGGGTACCTGGTGCTAATATCGATGCACATAGCTCAGTATGTTTGAATGGGCATTGAAAGAGGCAATCAATTGTATGTTATAGCCTGAAGTAGCGACCGTATTAAGGTGTCTGGTGCTTATGTCGATATACATGGCTCAATAGGTACCATAAAATATATATCGGTAGTTCCTTTGCAAGTTAAGGTCCTATATATAGAATACATGAGACGGTGATCAAAAAGAATAAGGTCACCTGTCTGGTTTTACAAGATCCAAATTAACTCGAAAGAGATTAGTATCTCAAAACTATCTATAAGCCCATGTGAGTCGGAATTACTATCCCACAGGCTTACTCAGGTTGATGTGGCAGCCATATTAAAGTATCTAGGAATGATATCAACATACATGGCAAAGTAAATTCAGTTATAACTACATGTGAATAGTGCATCTTATAATAAAATCCTATACAAGCCTTGAATATAAGGGGTGATCAAAAGGATTATCTCACCAATTTGGTTGGCAGAGTACTAATTACTGCAAACACGAGTAAATGTGCTGAGAAAAGAGAAGGAGAAAGGAAGGTGGAGAAAAAAGAAGTAAAAAAGAGAAAAGAAAAAATTATTTACATAACAATAACCAACAATTTTATATCGGCTTAGTGTATAAAGATTAATCATTAAAAACAGTATGTACAGTTGTCAGAAACATCGCAGACATTTTTTCTTTGTAGGCATCATCATATCTTCTATTTAAGGAAGTAATGAAGCTCCCTGTCAGTATTATGGCCCATTTGCGTTGCTTTCAAGCGGCAAATCCATTTTGCCTCCTTCTGCCTGACCCGTAGCTCTCGATCACTACCCTAGCGCTGATAGGTACATGGTCGATTCCATGGAACCAAAGGGACTTATCATCTGGGTGAGTTTTCGTGTAGTAGCGAGTGTCCCCATTAAGTATAGCCCTGCGATGTTCCTGAATTTGGACCTTAAGGGGACGCACCGTGCTTCCTACATAAATAATGTTACAATTGGACCCCAATACATAAACTACGTGTGTTGTATTGCAGTTGATAAAATGTGCAATTGTGTGCGATTTCAGCGTGCTTTAGGTGAAGTCGGTGATCTTATTTTTTCCAAGCGGGCAAATACTGCAAGATCCGCAGGTGAAAAAGCCCTTCGGTTTCGGAGGTAGGCACGTAGTATGTAAATTAGTCCCATAGCTAGAACATAAGATGTCCCGCAGGGACCTCCCCTTACGATAGGTGATAGAAGGTCTGTTTGGCAGGCACTCATCAAGACCAGGAGTGTCTCTAAGGAGACTCCAATTTTTTGTTAGGATCTTGTAGACTTTGCCACTATTGGTGTTATACTGAGTAATAAATCTGACTACCCTCGCTTTTTTTGCTGATGTGGTTATTAAGGGTTTGTTGCGAAGAGTATCTTCTCTCTTAAGTTGTTGTGCTCTATTTACAGCTTTGTCCAATAGCCCCCATCATATCCTCGTTTGAGAAACCTTTTCTTAGATTCTAGCACCTTTTTTTGATATGTGTCCTCCTCAGTACGATTTCGTCTTATCCGCGTCATCTCCCCAAAGGGAATGTTATTGATGACCGAATGTAAGTGTGCACTGTCAGCATGTAGGACTGCATTACGCGCTGCTTCTTTTCTATAAAGGGAACTTTGTACGGTTACATCTTTAATGTAAAACGCAATATCAAGGAAATTGATCTTCACTTTGCTATATGCCATAGTAAGCTTCACATTAAAGGTGTTAGCATTCAGGTATGCATGGTATTCATGAATTGATTCCATGGGTCCTGTCCATAAGATGATAATATCTCCGATATACCTCCCCCAGAACACGATGTATTCAGTCCAGGGGGAGGCATGTCTGTGCCAGGCATACTTCCTCTCAAACCACCCCATAAAGAGGCAGGCATAAGAGGGAGCAAATTTAGAACCCATGGCAGTCCCGAGTATCTGATGGAACCATGTGGTGCCATGTAAAAAGAAATTATTACTTAAAATGATGTCTATTATTTCTAGTGTCATTTCATTGGATTCATAGTGGTCGGCAGGTTCTCTATCTAAAAATGATCGGACCTCCAGAATCCCAAATTTCTTGTGGATGCATGTATATAAGCTTTCCACATCCATTGTGACAAAGCATAACTCCTCAGACCACTGGACGTTGTTAAATTTGGCCAAGATATCTTTACTATACCTGATGTACGAGGGAAGGTCTAAGACATATTTTTGAAGTCTACGATCCAAAAACTCAGAAAGTATTTCTGTTGGCATATCAATCCCTGAAATAATAGGGCGGCCTGGAGGAAAGGCGCCACCCTTATGTATTTTAGGTAAAATGTAAATGCAGGGATATTTAGGTTTATCAATTTTCAAATATCTGAACTCGTCCTCAGACAATAAGCCAGTGTCCCTCCATTTCAACAGTGGGGAAGAGCCTTGGTTTGATCTATTCGCCACCGAAGAGAACGCGCAATGTCAGCAATTCTGCACGTTGGAATTTCCAAGGCGGCACTCGCTCGGCGACGCTTTTCGTCGCGAGTGGAGTTGCGGTCTGTTGTACGCCTTTCCGCCTATACCACTTCTGCCCAGAGTGCTGAAGAAGATCAGGCGCGACCGGGCCCAAGTCATTCTTGTGGTTCCAGATTGGGCACTAAGAGTCTGGTATCCCGAGCCGCTCAACATGGCCATCGATCCTCCGATCAAACTCCCTCTTCGGGAGGATCTTCTGTCGCAGCAGCAGGGGACGTTCCTCCACCCGAACCTGTCCAGTCTCCACCTCCTTACGTGGAGATTGAGTGGTGGCAGTTGACATCTTTCGACCTGCCTCCTAAAGTTTGTAACATAATCTTGGCAGCCAGGCGCCCCTCCACAAAGACGGTATACGCCTGCAGGTGGAACAAATTTGTGGCATGGTGCACAGCAAAGGCTGTGGATCCCCTTTCTGCTCCTCTTTCTGAAGTACTCTTGTTCCTTCTCTATTTAGCCCAGCAGGGCTCAACTCTTGGCACTGTCAAGGGCTACCTTTCTGCCAACTCTGCCTTGCTTCGGCTGCCAGATCAGCCTTCTCTTTTGAAGTCCCCAATAGTTAACTGTTTCTTGAAAGGCTTAACGCATCTTTTTCCTCCAATTCCATTCGTTATGCCTCAGTGGGACTTGAATGTTGTGCTAACTTATTTAATGTGCGCTCCCTTTGAGACGCTTCATAACTGTCCTTTACGCCTCTTAACTCTTAAAACTGCTTTCCTGGTTTCCATCACTTCCGCTAGACGGGTGAGTGAGCTCCAGGCTCTTTCTTCCAAACCTCCTTTCTGATGGATACATCTGCCAGTGGATTCCTCACCTTGTGAATATCCCCTGCGCCAGCATTCCACGCAACTTTTTTCCCCAGCTCTCTACGCCGACGTGGACGACGTCATAATCCATCGGCTCCGCTCGCGACTCCGTATGACGTTACCGGAGCCATAAGAGAGCCACGTCAGCGTGATGACGTCAGTTCCCTTTTTTCCGCGCCGTTGACGCGCAATGGTTTTTCCAGTACTCTCCTGCTACTTTGTAGTTGTTAGGTGTTACTGTTGGAGAAAATCTGTAATGTCTTTGATGAGGAAGTCGGGTTTTAAGCCCTGTAGGGAATGTGGGGGCCACATGTCTATGACGGACCCCCATGATGATTGTTTGTGGTGCCTTTCATCTGACCACGATGTCGAGGAGTGTTCAAGCTGCAGGAGGATGAATCCGAAGGCGTTGAAGGAGAGGAAGGTGAAGCTTTTTATGGCCAAGGTCGGAAACGAGAAGAGAGGTAGAAAGAAGGAGAGGTCGAGGCCGGAGTCGTCGACTTCGAGGTCGTCGAAGTTGAAAAAACATCATAAAAAAAGGAAGCATTCCTCTCGGCGCCGGTCAAGGTGTCGAGATCGGCTTCGTCTCGACGACGTCGAAGTAAGGATTTGTCTCCTTCTCCTTCTCCTTCTCCTAAGTCTCCGGAAGGATCTCCTTCGCCGAAGCGGACTCCAGCGCGGTCACCAGCGCAGTCCCCGGCGCAGTCACTAGCGCCTTCACCGGCGTCGTCTCCGGTTCCAGTGGAGTCGTCTGTTTCTGGTGATGAGCAGGAACAAAGGAAGGAGCCTTCTCCAGGGCCTGAGGATCCTTCGGCTCCGGTAGAGGACACTGCGGCGCCGTTGCCAGGTACTCCGCAGATGGATACAGGATCGGTTCCTTATCCGCAGTTCCCGGCTCCAGGTACTGATTCTTCGCATTTTTTAAATGCCATGTATGGAATCTTCAATCGGGCTGCCTTCCCATCCGGTGCACTGACTGGTCCCGTGGGTCCTTTGGCGTATGCTCTAGGGGTACCGCAGCAGTATGCACAGGCCCCGTTTATGCCTTTTCTGCCGATGGCGCCTTCGTGGCAGTTTCCGGCGCTGTCTGATCCATCGCGACTCCGGCTGGATCGTCAGGCTTCGGAGCCTTCCTCGACGTTGTTGCCGACTCCATTGGCGCCGCGTCCGGCGCCGCCGACTCCTTCCTTGGCGCCGCCGACTCCTACACCTCTGGTTCCACCGAAGCCGCGTACGGCACCGACGACGCCGGCTCCACGGATTCGGTCGAGAAGAGAGGCCCAATGAGCCTTGGATGAGGAAAGGTATAGAGTGGAGGTAGAGGAAGGTGAAGTGGACACGTCCTCTGATGAGTTTGGAGGGATACAAGAGGCTAGTGGCCTGGATACGACTCCTGAGTGGGAGCATACTTCATCTAGGTCTTCTCCACCTCAGGAATTGATTCCTTATCATATGGTTATAAAGAAGGCGGCAGAGTTGTTGGATTTACAGTTGCCCTCTGCGGAGTGTAAATCTAATCTGCTGACAGAGGTGTTGCATTCACCTAGTTCGACTTCTGAGCCTTTACTGCCTTTTAATGAGGATATTTTGGAGCCTGTTTTGGAGGTATGGCGAAAACCACTTTCTTCTCCGGTGGTTTCCAGGAGGTGGCGAGAAGATACAGGGTGGCACCTGGGGATCCAGATTTTCTTTCTACGCACCCGTCTCCAGAGAGCCTTTTTGTGCAGGCGTGCTGCACTAAGCATGCTTCGGGAGCGTTCCCTCAGTCTCCTGCGGACAGGGAGTCCAAAAAGTTTGACCAGGCGGCTAAGAAAACTTTTTCTTCAGGAAGTATGACACTTAAGTCTACCAATGCCACGTGCTTGCTGGGTCGTTATGTGCATGCCTTAATGGACTCAATGAAGTCTTTAGCCCCTAAGCTGCCTGAGGGTGATAAGGCGTCCTTCATGGAGGTGGTCGCAGATACTCAAGCTGCTGCTAGACAAGTGATTCAATCGGGGCTTGATAAAGCAGATTCAGTGGCGAGAATAATGGGCTCGTCTATAGCCACAAGAAGGCAGGCATGGCTCCGTTCATCTGGCTTCTCCACGGACGTTCAGGCCACATTGGTGGATTTGCCGTTTGATTGACAGAAATTGTTTGGAGAGAAAGCTGACTCTGCCCTACAAAGATTTAAGGACAGCAGGGTAACAGCTAAATCTTTGGGTCTGCAAGCTCCTGCTAAAGGATTTGGTTTTACGAAGTTTAGGGGTTTCGGACGGTCTTCATTTTGCTCCTTCCGACAGCCTCAGACTTGCAGGACGCGTACTTTAATGTCCCGATCCTGAAGTCGCACAGGAAGTATCTTCGTTTTACGGTTGGGTCGCAACATTACCAGTTTGTGGTCCTCCCGTTTGGTCTTACTACCGCACCTCGAGTCTTCACGAAGGTGATGGCAGTGGTGGCTGCTCATCTCAGGAGGTCGGGGATTCCAGTTTTCCCCTACCTGGATGACTGGCTTCTGAAGGCAGAGTCCCCAGAGATGGTGCAGCGTCATCTGCAGGTAACGTCTCAGCTGTTATTCGACTTGGGTTTTTCGATCAATGTGCCCAAATCTCACCTGGTGCCCTCTCAACGCAACCTTTTTATAGGGGCGGTACTGGACACTACTGTGTGTCAAGCATTTCCTCCTCCTCAAAGAATTCTCGACATTCAGGAGATGGTCCCTTTATTCCACAATAGAGCGGTTGTTCCAGTTCTGAAGGTCCTTCGCCTGCTCGGTCTGTTCGCTTCCTGCATTCTGTTGGTCAGCCATGCACGCTGGCACATGAGGGCGCTCCAGTGGTGCCTCCGCAAGCAGTGGTATCAGCACAACGGAGATCTCAGGGAGTCGATCAGGATCTCCAGAGAAGCTGCAGTGGATCTGTCTTGGTGGAGAGTGGAGGGCAACCTGTCTCAAGGAAAGCCCTTTCATCTTCCTCCATCGGTGGCCACAGTGATAACGGATGCCTCTACCCTAGGGTGGGGTGCTCATCTGGGGGATCTGGAGATCAAGGGTCGTTGGTCTCCAGAGGAAAGGTTGCTTCGCATCAACTTTCTGGAATTGCGGGCGATTCGTTTGGGCTCAAGGCCTTCCTCCCTTCCCTCCGTGGTCAGTTGATTCAAGTCCTGACAGACAACACTACCGCGATGTGGTATGTCAACAAGCAGGGAGGGGTGGGGTCTCTTTGTCTTTGCAGAGAGGCCTTACGTCTATGGTCCTGGGCTCAGGACCATCGGATTTGTCTGATGGCAAATCATCTGGCCGGGGTGCTGAACGTACGTGCGGACAGTCTCAGTCGGCAGTTCTCCGCTGATCACGAGTAGAGGCTCCATCCGGAGGTGGTTTGTCTCGTCTTTCGGGCGTGGGGGACACCTCGGGTGGACCTGTTTGCCGCCCGTGAGAACGCTCACTGCCCATCATTCTGCAGTCTCCAGTTTCCGATGTAGGGGGCGTTGGGGGACACGTTTCTGTTGAGTTGGGGTTCACAACTCCTTTACGCGTTTCCTCCCATACCCTTGATTCCTCGGGTTCTGAGGAAGATTCGCCAAGACCGGGCCCAAGTCATATTGATCGCCCCGGATTGGCCAAGAAGGGTGTGGTACACAGATCTTCTCCACCTCTCCTCGTGCCCTCCGCTCTGTCTCCCTCTGAGGGCAGAACTCCTCTCGCAATCGGAGGGGCAGGTTCTACACCCCCATCTCCAGAGCTTACACCTTCATGCCTGGAGATTGAACGGGGCAACCTGAGTTAATTCTCTCTCCCGCCTGATGTGGTGGATGTTATTTTATCGGCCAGGCGACGCTCCACCAAGTCCATTTACTCCTACAGGTGGTCGAGATTTGTTAAATGGTGTGGAGAGAGATCCATTGACCCTTTAAAAGCCCATCTTTCTAATGTGCTTCAGTTTGCTCTTTCCTTGGCTCAGCAGGGCTGTGCTGTGGCCACGGTTAAGGGCTATCTTTCTGCCTTATCGGCTTTTCTATGTCTTCCTGATCAACCGTCACTATTTAAATCTCCGGTTGTACTGAGGTTTATCAAGGGTCTTACAAACATGTTTCCTCCTACTCCCTTTGTAATGCCACAGTGGGACCTTAATCTTGTCTTGACTTTTCTGATGGGGTCCTCATTTGAGCCTCTTCATAGCTGTCCTTTAAGGCTGTTGTCCTTTAAGGTGGTCTTTCTTGTGGCCATAGCCTCGGCAAGGAGGGTGAGTGAGCTTCAAGCTCTTAGTTCCAAACCCCCTTTTTTGACATTACATGCTGAAAGGATGGTACTCAGGACCAGGGCTGCTTTTCTGCCTAAAGTAGTTACTCCTTTTCATTTGGGGCAGTCTATTACTCTCCCTTTTTTTTTATCCACCTCCTCATCCTCCCAAAGAGGAGGAAAGACTCCATTGCCTGGATCCAAAGAGGGCTGTGAGTTTTTATTTGGACAGAACGAAAGACTTTCGTCTGGACGATCAGCTCTTCGTGGGCTATGTTGGTCATTCGAAAGGAAGAGCGGTGCACAAGCGCTCTTTATCGAGATGGATTATCCTTGCCATCAAGATCTGCTACGCCCTGGCTGGTAAGACTCCTCCTGAAGGTATTAGAGCTCATTCAACTAGAGCAAAATCGTCTACATCTGCTTTGGCCAGGGGTGTTCCTGTGGCAGATATTTGTAAAGCTGCGACTTGGGCCTCCCTCCATACTTTCGCAAAGCATTATTGCTTGGACTCTGAGATGAGGAGGGAGGGCCACTTTGCGCGCTCTGTCTGGCAAGACTTTTTGGTATAGGAAGGTGGACACCCTTCTCCGGGAGTGGGGACTGCTGTGGGATTCTATTCACAAGGTGAGGAATCCACTGGCAGATGTATCCATCAGAAGAACAAGTTACTTACTGCCTGTGGATTCCTCACTGGCCCACCCGCCTCCCCGTTGTCCACCTTTGTATACCTTAAAAGTTGTCTTGCTTGAGATGTTGTTATACTTTCTTGTATATTGGTAGGAAATGCTGGTTTTATTTAGCTTTCCTTTTCCTTGTATACTTTGTGTATATGATTGTATATTGTATACTGTGTATACTTTGTATCTGTCGTTGGTCCACCTGTGCGCCTCGGAGGCACGGAAAAAATTGGTGGAACTGACGTCATCACGCCGACGTGGCTCTCTTATGGCTCCGGTGACGTCATACGGAGTCACGAGCGGAGCCGATGCATTATGACGTCGTCCACGTCGGCGTAGAGAGCTGGGGAAAAAAGTTCCGTGGAATGCTGGCGCAGGGGATATTCACAAGGTGAGGAATCCACAGGCAGATACTGTATCCACCAGAAAAAGCGTTACCGAAGGTAAGTAACTTGTTCTTCTTGTCTGTTCAACCAGACAAGGTGGTTCTCAGGACCCGTCCATCCTTTCTTCCTAAGGTGGTCACTGCCTTCCACATCGGGCAGACCGTTACTTTGCCCACCTTCTTTTCACCTCCGCATCCTTCAAAGGAAGAAGAGAGGCTCCACCGTCTGGACCCAAAGCATGTGCTCTCCTTCTATCTGGATCGCACAAAACCGTTCCGGGTGGATGATCAACATTTTGTTGGATACGTGGGTGCAAAGAAGGGTTGGGCCATAGACAAACGCAACATTTCTCGATGGGTCGTGTTGTGTATTAAGGCTTGTTATTCTTTGGCTAAAAAGGAGCCTCCAGTCAGGCTACACGCTCACTTCACCAGGGCGACGGCAGCCACTACTGCCTTGGGAAGAGGAGTGCCTCTGAATGACATCTGTCAGGCGGCCACGTGGGCATCACTGCACACGTGCACCAAACACTACTGCCTGGACAGCCAAGGCTGGAGAAAGGCTTCTTTGGCCGCTCTGTTCTACAGGACTTTTTGGTGTGATCTTGGTTCGCAGACCAACCACTGGGGTTGGTATTGCTGGGGTATCTATTCTAAGGTAAGGAATCTATAACTAACGTGTTTATTTAAGATGCAAAAGTTACTTACCTTCGGTAACGATATATCTGTAAGTCCTTCCTAACATTTTACAAACAATTGTATGCGGCCCGCCTCTTGCCCCTCGATCGGTGATGAGGGCATTCCTGGAAGCTCTGCGTGTGTTGATGGACGAGGACCGGGACGAACTGGGGGAACCCTGCAGGAGATTAAAGCGACCATCCATGCATTGGCGCCTGGCAAGACACCGGGGTCGGATGGCCTTGCGGCCAAATTCTACCCATGTTTTGCAGACCTGCCTGCGCCGCATATGGTTCGGCTGTATGCAGATTCATACGAAGCTGGAGAATTGCCTAGCTCCACACGGGCAGCCTTAGTGGTCCCCCTCCCGAAATCTAAGAAGCCTGGGGCGGAGGTTAAAGAATATAGACCCCTCTCTATCCTCAACCTGGATTTCAAGATTCTAAGTAAGGTGTTAGCAAGTTGGTTGCTGCCGCACATGAAAACGTTAATACACCCCGATCAGAATGGGTTTATCCCTTCCCGTAACACCTCTTATAAACTTTGCAGGCTCTACTGTGTTCTTTATCACACGAGGCCCCGTCTGGACTCCAGGCTGCTGTGCTCTCTGTCGGCCTGGAAAAAGCTTTCGACACGGTGGGGTGGGACTATCTATTCGAAGTGATGATGCGCATGGGCCTGGGAGAGGCTTGGTTGCGGTGGGTGCAGCTCTGGGATGTACGCCCACTGCAAGGGTCAGAACGGGCAGAACAATCTCCAGAGAGTATAAGGTGTTTCAGGGGACTAGGCAGAGGTGCTCCCTTTCTCCCCTCCAATTCGCCCTGGCAATCGAACCCCTTGCTTTGCCAGGGAGGCGACAGGATCGGGTTGGGTATAGGGGGGCGGATGCATCATGTCTCCCTCTACGCAGACGACCTTCTGTTATACCTGTGGGATGCAGTCGAGGGCGCCCCAATGGCCATACGTATTTTGGACGACTTTGCCTGTCTATCGGGGTTACGGGTTCATATAGCAAAGACGTATTTATTTCCAGTCGTGGGCCCTATCCCTAGGCCGTGCGCGTTGATGGGAGACATACTATGGGCACAGAATACGTTCAAGTACCTGGTCATAACTATATTTCATTTGCTGGATGACTTGAAGGAAGGCAATCTGGGTAGAGGGGTGCGCTTGTTACATTTGTGCGTGCACTTTTGACACACACTGCAATTGCCTGTGATGTCCCGGGTCTCCTTAATTAAAATAGTCATGCTTCCGCGCTTATTATACTTTTTCGTCAATCTTCCGGTTCTCATGCCTAGCCGCTGGTTTCGTCCCCTGAATACTCTGCTGCGAGATTTGGTGTGGGGCGACGGGCGCCCCAGGGTGTCTCTCACAACGTTGCAACCTCCCGTGTCGGAGGGTGTACTGGGAGTACCGAACTTTGAACATTATATGCTAGCTGGTCAGTTGCAGTGGCTGGCTCAATGGATAGAGGGCGTGAACGACAACGGAACGTTCTTATCGCGCCCGGACTCCCACCCTAGCCTAATAGTGGCGAAATACCAACAACGCCCACCCGTACTGCTCCTTGCTTCAGTGCACTGCCTTTCAAGCATGGAGGCGGTGCAAGGGCAGTGGACGGCGACTTGCAAAGTACACTCCTATGTTGCCCCTCGTGGGTTTGCCACATGGCGATCCACAGTCTGTCTTAACAATTGAACAGTTGGCCCATTGGACAGAGGCTGGGCTGGATAATGTGGGAGATTGCTTTCTGGATAAATCCCTGCTCCCATTTGGCGGGCAAATGGAGGACTGTGGCCTACCCCTGGGCCAGTTCCTGCGCTACGAGGCCCTCACTCGTACGTTTTCCCAGCTGTGGAGTACGGGGAGGAATGAACCGGAGACGCACCCAGTATTGCAAGCCCTGTTCACGCTCGGGACGGCGGGGCATCTAGTGAAATGGTTTTATGTGGCCCTGCAGTCGGTGTTGGTACGTCCCTTAGATAGTCTACGAGCAAAATGGGATAGGATTGGTTGCAGAGTCATACAGATGTGGAGTGGCGGAGGTTTTTGCACTAAGATTTCTCGCAATACACTCCTCAAATACATTCAGTTCAATTACACTCATATGGCTTACATGACGCCGCACCGCCTTAATGTGACCTATGGGGGGGAGGTCTGTGGCTGTCCTCGGTGCCTACACCCAGATGCGGATTTCGGCCACATGGTCTGAGACTTTCCAGACCTGCGGCCTTTTTGGGGGGCTGTGCTCGGTAAGCTTACTGCGGTGTTGGCTAGAGTACTGCCTTCCACAATGCAGATGTGTCTCTTGGGTCTTTTCCCCAGACCGCCAAAACGCAAAGTTGGGAATAGGCTAGTGGATCTTGCGCTGGACCTGGCAAAACATCGCATTGTAATGGAATGGAAATCCCAGAGGGGACCTGCATTTGAGACCTGGAACAGGGACGTCATTATGTGGGCTGGAGCAGAAAGTAGATCACTCAGCTGGGAGGAATCTAAGGGCATGAGAAAGCCCCCAATAGCTGGCCAATGGAGGGAGGTGATGGCGACTTGGGAGAACCCTGAGGGGCCAGCGACTAATGGGACTGGGTCGGACACTAGTCAGAGGCCCCGTTCCGTCAGGTTTTAAACAGCAATGTCCTCAGTGCCCTTGGAGCCAGCCCGAATAATATCCACTACGGTATGAGGGTTTGTGCCCCCAGCGTTCATGGTCCTAGTCGGGTGGCTCCGATCGCAGATGGAGGCCCCTCCCCCCCATGCTCCTGGCCCTCTCTGGGAAAACTTCATTATGGTGTGCCACCCCTCCACACCCGTTATGTTTGCTACGATATGCTTCACCCCTCTGCCTTTGCCTTCTTTTTTTAATTGTTTCAGTTGGGATGGTTGCATTCAGTTCCTTTTTTAAAAATTTCTATTATTCCTTACGGTTGTTTGTAAATAACTGAAGTAGCATCTTGACTATTAAGAATGCTATATCTGTACCTTAACCCGTTGGTGGAAACTCTTGTATGTCAATTCTTGGGAGCAAACGCTGGTGAAACATGTACTAGGGACTATGGACCGTACCTGTGGGTGGCAGTTGCATGTCATTCATTGGTTGGAAAGTAACCCTCTGTGTCCTAGGACTGTGCGATGTACGCTGGATTGATTCTCTGGTTTTGCTTACGGACACTAAAGGTTGTAGCTTAGCGATATACCGACATAGCCACTGAGTAACTCGGTTTTCATGTTGATGTGGTTTCATTACTGATGTGTATGTATAACACTTAATAATACCAATAAAAATACTTAAAAAAACAGGTGTAGAATGGGTTCAGGATCTATGTGGAAAGTAAACTGGATGGTGTTAAAGCAGTTTATGCTATGTGTGATGAGGGAAACATGGGAGTGCAATGACTGTTGACTTTTTGTGCGTTGGGAGTACTTAAGGATAATCAGATTTGGGACATGGGTGTGATGTTAGAGCAGCGTGGAAGGGCATAGTGAGTGCAAGTGTGATAACAAGGGTTTTGAGCTGACCGCAAGAGGTGTGTTGAGGGGAAGCTCTGGAAATTAAGAGTAGGGTTTGAGAAAATAGATTTAGTAAGGGTGGGTGAGCGAGTAGAGGGGAGTTGTTGAGTGCCATTTGGCTCTTTTCACTGTTGCACACTGAGTGGTTATTCAGTGGTGTCTTATTCCAGTGTGTACAATTGTGTTGCTGCTGCTGGAAAAATGGCTTGTGGTGCATTATCCAGTTACGTTGGGTGATATAGGGTTTGTGTGTGGTGCAGTGTTCTATTTTGTTGTTTTCTGCTGCCACTGGCAGTTGTGTTGATGTGAGATCATGGCGATTGTGTGTGTGGAGGGTCTTTTTTTATAGAGGCAACCATTTATGTTGCAAGACATATTGGGATATATAGTATGGTGTTGTGTCCGGACCTGTTGGTTTTGGATATTTAGATTTTTTTTTTAATTTGTGGCATGTTTGTGGGTATTTGATGAATTTCATCTTCATATGGGAAGCCAGTCACAGATGTTTATTGGTAAGATATTTAGGGCCTGATTTAGAGTCTGACAGACCAGGTACTCTGACACGATGGAGTATTAGTCCACCAAACATTTGGTTTTTCCACCCTATGAGGATTCTTGCAGACCATCTGGTTAATGCTGATGGATTAACCAGATGTACAGGTTGTCTGAGGCAAACCAACTGTCTGTCCTATTAAGAGTGGGCAGTCTGGTGGCTTTTTAGGTCTCTAGGCAATCTATGGAAGTTAGCGCACTACTCAATGAACGAAAATAATATACTGCGTTTCCACTGTTAAATCATGCTAAAACAAGAAATGCGTGCTAATCGGAAAAAGGTAGCCACCCTCATACAACATGAAAGTAACAGGTGCCGGAGCAACTGTATACCGATTGCACGCTAGAAAATACCTCTGTATGTACTCCACTGAACCTGTGCTTGTTGTTAATAAATAAAGTACACCATAAATGTAAACAATTATTATATTGGTTTCAGCTCATTTAATTCATGAGCCTCCAAACCCACAGAATACAAAAAATGTCGTTGTCAATAATATGCTGTGTAAACATTGTAAATAAACAATAATTGTGAATTCCTTGTAAATGCACTTTAAACAATGATAATACAAAGTTCCATAATGTTATGCATCATGACAGTAGATGTTGAAAATAGCCCAATGCATTTCGGGATTTACAGCAATCCCTTCTTCAGGGGCCTGTATATAAAAGAAAAAATTGGATATGTTTTGCAACATGTAATAATTTAAACATATATCTTCTTGCATTTTCATTTCTATTGCAAAAAAATTATTATGATAACATCGTCTGACAATCCAGAGAGGTCTGATCGTGCCTGTACTTGTCCTACACATACACCGAAAGTGAAGTTGAGGTGGAGAGATAAACCTATGCGTGAGTGTGTTGGCTTGAGAAGCCAGATATAAAGCAACGTAGTGGATTCATAAAATAAACCCCTGCAACATAACGTATACCAAAAATTAACCACTATACGTCACTGTTAGTGGTCATAATACCAGTGAAACATGAAGACCACCTGAAGCCCAATGAAAAATACATATAGGAGAACCCTTACGTGAAAACTGTCGAATTGAGCATTTCGAAATGAATGGATTCAAGCTTCTCCAAGTCAATCAGAAGGAAAAAATGCGTAGCAATGCTGAGGTTTACTTCGGATCCTTGCAATCGCCTATGTACAAAGAATTACAATGTCATGTGGAAAAAACGCTGTATTGTGGTGCAATGGCGTTTAATTACTCTATCTTGTTTAAGGAAGTACCATGTTTACCTTGGAGTGTACTGGCAACAACTCGGTGTAGAAGTGGAGATCACGAAACAACAAGTCTTTCTGAGATCTTGTGAAGATGGCCTGTAAACGAAAAGCGAAATGACTACGGACGTCTGCTCCCCCCAAGTAAAGCCCCCGCCCTGTCTTACAAAACTCTGGAGTTCCTATGTATTGTAGTGTTGAAATGTGCCTATCTCGCTTAGCGCTCCGCAGTTGTTTGAAGTCCTGATATGTAAAGCCGAGCTCCGTATGGAAACGCGCTCGCCCGCAATCGGTATACAGTTGCTCCGGCACCTGTTACTTTCAGGCTTTTTAGGTCTCGCCTGACCCAGCGCATGCGCTGGTGTGGCGAGACATTTGGTAGGTGGGTTTTGAAAGTGCTACCCACATTTTTGTGCTGGCTACAAGCTTGAGTGCACGATGGCGTGCACACGCACATCTGTTCCCCGCATTCCCCCCTCCCTTCTCGCCCAGCCAACTGCCTTTCCGGCGCCAGCCTTCAGCACATCACCGCCCCTCCCCCTGCTGCTGCGCGCGCATCCCTAGCGTGCTTTAGCGCGTCATTGCGATCGCGATCACTTTCGCTTTTACGGTTGCGCGGCATTACTTTTACTGCCGCGCGGCCAATGCTTGTTATTTACATCTTTTTACGGGTGGCATTTGTCCCCTCGTTTCAGCACTTCCGGTTCACATGACCGCCAATGCCAACGCTGAACATAAACCGGGAGTCGCATACGACCAGGGAGGACTCATGGTCTGTAGGGTAACCTAGGATTGGTTTATTGTCAGGACCTCAGCAAATTCGGGTTGGCTGAACAGAATTCAGAAGTGCTCATTGGCTGGGGAGTCCGCACGTGCCTGTGCTCAGCTCTAAACGCTGTCCAGTCCAAGCCTACTCTGCTGTTCCTTAATGGCGCTTCATGGGGAGATCCTGACCGCGTGTAGCTTAGGCACCAGTGTGTATCATCATAAAAAAGCGTCTTGTCAACTTCTAAACACAAAGGGTAGTATACAGGCCATAGGTTTGTATTTTATGCAGACAGCTTAGTGAGCGACTGCTTTTGCTGTAGAGAGCCTTGTGTAACCTGCAATTGTAATTTAGCTCATTACCGTCTCCTTAATTATTAATGTTCACTATTGGGCTCTGTATGTCTTAAAGGTGCATCCGCGCCGTGGACACTCATGCACTCAAGAGCAGCGGAGCCTCCTGTACCTCAGCCGGCCCATTAGCATCCAGATGTTCCCCCGATCTTCCAGTCCAACAGTCAATCGCCGCCCTGTCCCTTATTTCCCTTAACGCTTCTCTCCAAAAGCTTATTACTTTGGGACATTGCCAGAATATGTGGAAGAAGTCTAGCCTTTCCCACACCATCTCCAGCGTTCCTCTGATCTTAAACTGTCAAGCCTTTTCAATTTGACTGGTGTATAATACCACCTGTACATGATTTTTTAAGTTTACATCCATACGCGGAACCAATGAGTAGGAGAGAAATCTCCCGTTAGGCTTCATTTTCGATTCCTTCATCGTGATTTCGCTCCCATTTCTTCCTAAGTGTTTCTATAAGAGCATTGATTGATAGTCCCATACAATGACCTGTACGAGCAAACCCTTAGTGCCCATGAGGCGCCTTACTCCTCGAAATGTCAGTGCCCCGTCGCTCCTAATTAAGTTAGTAAAATCCAGTGCTGTTCATGAAAATATTACAGTCTAGTAGCAGGGAGCCTTTTCGGAGTAGTATATTTCTCCGGTTGAAGGTA
Organism: Triturus cristatus; assembly: GCF_964204655.1. Lineage (NCBI taxonomy): Eukaryota > Metazoa > Chordata > Amphibia > Caudata > Salamandridae > Triturus > Triturus cristatus. The sequence goes on from NC_140582.1 coordinate 198,834,805, forward strand.
TTTATCTAGAGTGCTCTGGTTTATCTTTAAACACACACAACCACACACACACACACACAACCACACACACACAACCACACACAACCACACAACCACACACACACAACACATACACACACAACCCCACAACCCCACACACACACAACCACACACACAAACACACACCCGCACAACCACACACACACAACCACACGCACAAAGGGAGCAGACAACTGCAGCAGGACCTTCGGCTCAATCAGGACAGCAGAACCACCGGAAAAGGAACCCTTCGGCACGACCTGGGCAGCAAGAAGTTGTCACTGGAGACATCGTGATCCTATGAACAATAGTGTCATCAATTATCTAATCCAAACTGTAAACTGTGACAAATAACATCCCTATATATTGCAGTACCACAAAAACAGCAACAAGCATTGGCATAGCCAATAGGTCTCGCCTTTGGGACCTTATAAGTGTTTTGCCATGCAACAGTTGTTGCACCAAGGATATTGTGCTGCATAACTAAATACTTATAAGGTCCCAAAAGCGAGACCTATTGGCTATGCCAATGCTTGTTTTCATCACTGCCAGGAACATCCTGGCATTGTGAGACAGTAAAAATAAATAAATAATCCCCAAACTATGGGAGAAAACTGCCATGGTGTTCGGCCTATCAGAGTTTTTCATTTCTGACAACAAATTCCTTTTTTATTAAAGAAAAAAACTGAAAATGTTGGTGTAAGCATCCATGACTAGTGACCGACATATACCAAATTTTAAATGGATTTGTATGAATTGCTGTCACTGTGATTATTATTAACCCACAGAGTTCACTGTAGGGCCACCAGTGGACTCTAAATTTGGCGAGCTGAGTGAAGGCAGGCTGGCGAATGTAAAGTTCTCCATCATGCTGATGGCCTTTACTCCTTTTGTCAAACTCTAAGTCATGCCCCTTGTTGGTTAGATTAACACTGACCTGGAGCATAGGGCCTGCAGTGGGATAACAAACCTTTAATCCTGCCGTGTAGCCACAAAGATTTGTCTTGATGCATTTATAAAAGTTATAAAGTCTAGGAGTAGGGATTTCTTTACCATATTGGAAGTCAGGTTTGGGGTATGTTCAAGGAAGGTGGTTAACTAACTTCATATAGCCTATTAGATGTAGTGCTTGAATCTTTTTGTTTTAAATGTATTCCTAGCAAGTCATGTCACAGTGTCATGGTCCCAGCCAGTGCGCAACCCTCCAGGAGCCTATGAGTTTGAGTCACGTTTGTTCCCTCTTCTCCCCCCCTCCATTTGTTGTATCCATATTCTGATTTGGTTTGCGTGTGCTCCATTCGGAGTCATATAAGGGGAATTATTGACCTCTGCAGACAACTGATTGAACTGCCCACAAAAACACACTGCTTCTTACAACCACTGTTAAAATTCCAGTCTTAGCAGGTGTACCAATCAATCACATTAATGCTGCTTAACTGTCAGAACTAATTGATCTGTTTATTGCTAACGTTCCAGAACAAACAGCAGCGTGTCCTTGCGAATTTAAATCACGAGGTATCACCTTCAAGATTAATAGCCCTGCTTGAACATTCCATGACCCCAGGAGATGCATTTGCTAATCAACTGCCTGGCTCATAGTGAACGTTCCATGACACTCCTATCTTTGCTTGAACATTCCATGACCCTGGCAGATGCATTTGCTAACCAGCCCCCTGGCTCACAGTGAACTTTCCATGACCTTGACAGGTGCACTAAAAGCACATGTTCAGCCTCTATTTAAAGTCCGTGCCCACCCCGGGTGCTGTTTGGTCTCTTTGCTTTTCACTTACCTGAATTCCCTAGATCAAGTGTTGGGATCTTGTCAGCGTCACAGCGTTGTCCCATCGTCAGTAGCAGCAACTCTAAATTCCCTAAAGAAAAGGAAAAGACAATGCTTCAGAAGAATTCAACCCCAGGTATTTGTACCACAATTCGTCTATGCTCTGAGCTCAGTAGCACAATAATTAAGAAATTACCTACTTTTGTTTTAAGAAACTAAAGATGCCATCACTGGTAGGGCTTGGTCATGGCTGATAGCTCACAGGCTTTTGCCTCCCCCCCCCCATGCGCTCAGAAGAAGAATTTGCGTAGGCAATAAGGTGTGACTTCGAAGACATCTTAGTTCAGCACACAAAAGGAATAACCTAGCAAGAAATTACTGAATTGCCCTGCAATAGTGACTTTGTTTGATCTTCCTAACAGCTATCGTCAAACAATCCATCAGAAACTAACACCACACGCATTAGAAGACATCCACCATTTGACCAGAGAGGCAGAGCACAGATGTCAGTTTAGGGGTATGAACAGCAATATATAAATACAATTTGTCGATACTATGTACCAAATACATTGTATTAAACCGCTGTTTTGCAATCCACAGATATTCCTCAAAACTTGGGCATTCACATGGTCGTTTTTGACCATTTGTTGCAGGCGGCAGTAAGGCAGCTTGTGGAGGCTGTGGTGGGGAGGGGGGTGGGGTGCCTATGGAATAGCTTCGGGGAGCTTCTCAAGAGCATAGTAACTCATAGAAAATGGTGTAATGACTAGTTGAGGATAGAGAGCCCCGACGGAGACTGGAGGGAAGAGGGTACAAAATTCCAGTGTGATCATGGCATCTAGCAGTTTGGTGACCGGGTGAATTATTATAGCCAAGATAGCCACTGTAGTACTTTCTTTTGACATTTTTCAGTTGATGTTTATTCGGTGGTCTTGATTGAAGAACACGAAGGACGACATCCTGTTGTTAAATCAATATCTATAGGGCTGCGTAAGTGTAATCACTGCAACATGGGATTGTCTGGCCACCACATTTACCAGGGATGTGTTTATCTGGGTTTCTGGTTGAACTTCATATACCGCTGTCTAAATGAATGTGCCTTTTCTAGATTATGCTTGGATGTTTTATAGCATAAGAATGAATGATTACAAAGATGATGACAGTCACGTTGAGCTGTTTTGTGGACTGCTTTTATGCCCCAAAATTTGCTATGCAGTAAGTTACGATGGATCAAGCAAGAACAAGCATATTTAAATCTGTGATTGGTGTGCATTGGGCAAACCTGCCAGCCAGTGATTGATTCTCGTGACTCGCTCAATCAATAAAAAGTGGGTTAGGAGCTGCAAACATGTTTTTCGATTGAATTAGGAGACCCATCTTGAGCTCAAGTTGGAGTTCACGTCTATTGAAAACGCATCTGCATTGCTGGTGGTTAAAATGCAGTTTTTTTCTTTTAAACATTCCCATTATCAAAAAAAAAATGTATATCACAACGATCCACCCGTAGAAGCTTCACCGATTAGCTCACATCTTTAGTTGTTAGATCAGTTGGGAAATCTCCCATTGGAATTCTTGGATGTGATTCCGGAAGGAACCCTGTGCAAAACTATGTTAAAGTAGTCAATATAGAGAGATATGTTGCTTTGTAGCATAAGGCTTGTAAAATATATCGGGTGGTAGACCTGTAGTATGAGGCACGTGGTCTCGCCATCTGAGAGTTTTGATATGCCTTGATCTGTTACTTTCATATTATACTATACTAATTCACCACTAATCCTTTATGGGTTCTGGAGTAGCATGCTACTCGCCGAAAAAGCACTTAAACACCTCATCAGGGGTAGCAAGTGCTATATAAATCCAAACCTTTTCCCTCTTCTATCCCTCCACTGCCCTTCTCAATCCAAATAACTGACTAACATATCCACCGCTCAAAACAGTTTCATATTTCGCTATACTAATTCACCACTAAACCTTTTATGGGTTCCGGAGTAGTGTGCTACTCGCTGAAAAAGCGCTTCGATGCCTGGTCAGGGGTAGTAAGCGCCATATAAATGCAATTACAATACACTACATAAGATCTGTGACTGTCTCTTGAGGTATCCCTGAGGCTGCCCTGGAGGAGCATTACGTCATCTTGTTTGTTTTTCAAAATCACAACCCCCTTTCCTCTTGGGGCCTGTCACCAGTACAGTCTCACCCTTTGTACTCAAGGACTGACTCCAGGGGGAATTCAGGGACGTAGCGTTGCCCCATCGGAACCGCCTGGGATTCAGATGAGTGGCTTATAACACACAGCTACTTAGCAATTAACCACTCTGTGCTATTTAAAGCAAGAAAGAGTTAAGAACCAAAACAAAATACTTTGCCTCATGTGAATTTGCTAATAAAGTTTTTTTTTCAAGATTGAAAAAGGTTCCATATTTGTGAGTAGGCAATTCTGTTGAGGGTGGGAAGTGAGTTTAGCTTTTTTAGCAAAATTAAAAGGATCAAAGTAATGAGATATTTATGTCCGCATGATAATTTTTCACTCCATATTTACATAGAACCATATTTCTTGCTGTTTTATTTTATTACTAGCCACTTGCCGTCCTTATGGCTTTTCAGAAACCTTACATTTAGTCTTTTTTTCTTTTTTTTAGGGGCGTAGCCACTAGCTATATTCCCACCTACACTAATAATCCTTTATGGGTTCCGGAGTAGCATGCTACTCGCCGAAAAAGCGCTTTGATGCCTCATCAGGGGTAGTAAGCGCTATATAAATGCAATTACAATACAATACTTAGCAGTTTAATGCTGCTGGTCCTAGGTGTAACTAATACATCTGAAAGAGACAGTTATAGATTTCTTACCTTAGAATTCCCCCCAGGCGTCAGACTGGATCCGGAAAGTTTTTTTGTCAGCAGTACCCCTGTGTGTTGAAAGGTGGCATCGGTCGGCTCCGCGTACTAGTTGGCGTCGTGGTCGCCAGGATATTGTGGCGGTAGCTACTGAGACCCCGCCCTCGCGCGCTGACGTCAGTTCTTTCTTTTTTTCCATGCCAGCCAGCCCAGATCCAGAGAGAGGTGTACCTCCAGTCACTTTTTGACTGACTTTTTGAACGACTTTTGTCAACACTGTTATTGAGTCTTTGACTCCTGGTGCATATCAGGGATGGCTTGTTTCAAGGCTTGCGGCTCCTGCAGCCGGCTGGTGTCGGTGACTGACCCACACCGCGTGTGCCTGTTTTGCCTGGAGCGCGACCACTACACCAAGTCTTGCTCCCGACTGCCGGACCATGAAGCCGAAGTCTTTGCGGGAGTGGTCCCAAAAGCTTCTCGAGACCCGGCAGTCAGTTCCGCGCCGTTCGAGGTCCCGGTCGCGTGGGAGATCGAGGGACCGGTCGCAGAGCCACCACCACCAGTCTTCTTCAAAGTCGAAACACAAGAAGAAGTCGAAGAAGCATCGTCGTTCTTCGACTTCTCCCTGTCGGTCGGCCTACACGATGAGGGATGCAGGTGGTGCGGCTCCATGAGTGGAGCCCGAGGGGTCGACTCTGAGTTTCCCTCCCATCCCAGGACCCAGAGTGACCACTGCCCAGTTTTGCCTCTTTTACGAAGTGATGCATGCCATCTTTGGGCAGCCCGACTCCGACCCCGGCACCGCAGGATTCCCTTGGATCCAGGCCTGGGTCCAGATCGGCGCTAGTCGACCTGATTACACCTCACCCGGCGCAGATTTCACCGGCACCACGTCCACAGCCGACGCCTGTTGTGTCCCCAGCCGGCGTCGACACCGGCCTCCACACCGATGTAGACATGGAGCCGGACCGACGCCGGTTCTGGCGGCGGTGGGTATTTTTGTGCCCCTGTTCTACCCTGGTTCTTTTAGGCCACACTGGCAACCAGAGGAAGGTGAGGAGGGCTGGGAGAGGTCTGAAGACCCTTTGACCGACCAGTTGGGTTAAGAAACTGAACTGGAGAGAGGAATTTGGGGAAGCCAGTGGTCTGGATACCTCACCAGACTTTGGCATGTTGTCTCCTCCTGCTGTGGCTACGTAGGAGGGAGCGTCTTATGCAGTGGTGTTGCGTAGGGCGGCTGAGGCTCTCAACCTCGAGCTCCCTACGGTGGCGGTCAGGATTAACCTCCTGACAGAGGTGCTTCAACTGGCAGCAAGCTCTTCGGAGCCCCTGCTGCCATTTAATGGAGCCCTAACCGACATCCTTTTGGGCTCCTGGTCCAGGCCCAACACAGGGGCTCCTGTTGATAGGATGATTGCCCGACTCCACTGCCCGGCCCCAGGTGACCCCACTTTCCTCTACCCACACTCCACCTCAAGCCTCCACATCCAAAAGGCGCATTCCCTAACGCACCACCTAATAGGGAAGCTAAGAAGCTGGACCATCTAGGGAAGAAGATATTTTCTTCCTCCAGCTTGGGACTGCGGTTAGTAAACACCGCATGTCTGTTGGGCCGTTACACCCACACTGTGTGGGATACCGTGGTGCAAGTGCTGCCCCAGTGCCCGGGGGAAGCACGGGCCGTACTCTCCCATGCAGTTGCCAAAGGGAGAGGCACAGCAAAGTTTACCATTCGCTGTTGAGTGGATACCGCCGACTCGCTAGGATGATTTCCACGTCGGTAGCCCTTCGATGCTACGCCTGGCTGAGGTCGACTGGTTTTTCAGGGGATGTCCAATCCACTCTTATGGACATGCCTTTGATGGTCGTCGCTTGTTCAGCGGCAAGGCAGACAACGCGCTGGAGCACTTTAAGGACTCTCGGGCTACGGCCAAGTCCTTGGGCCTCTCCACCACCCTCCCTGTGCAGTCAGCTTTTCACCCCTTTTGTGGCTACAGGAGGGGTGCCCCGCCCAGAGCCACATGCCGGCGCATGCTGCTCAGCCCCTGCGCGGCCGGGGGATGTGGAAACCACCGCCGTGGTTCTGGGGGCCAGTGCACCACAGCCCCCTCTGCAGCAGCCTCCAAACCCTTCTAGTTCGACCTTTCAGGGCCACCAATCTCCAGTGGGTGGCAGGATTCACCATCACCTCCCCCACTGGCGCACCATCACGTCGGACAGATGGGTTTTGCAAATAGTCCGAAGGGGCTACTCCCTCCCCTTCAAGAATACCCCTCCATCCATGCCACCTCAGCTCCATCGCATGTCGGAGGATCATGTATCTCTCTTGGCCAAGGGAGCCATCGAACGAGTTCCTGCCCCAGAAGTAGGTTGTGGTTGCTACTTCCACTACTTTTTGGTGCCCAAGAAGGACAAAGGCCTGCGTCCTATCTTGGATCTCAGAAACGTCAACCGCTTCCTCCGGATGGAGAAGTTCAAAATTTTGACGCTAGCTCAGGTCCTGTCTGCTCTTGACCCTAGAGACTAGATGGTAGCCTTGGACTTGCAGGACGCTTATTTTCGCATCCCTGTCCTGCCGGCCCACAGGCGTTACTTACGGTTCATGGTAGGTCACGAGCATTTTCAGTTTACCGTGCTCCCCTTCGGCCTTACCAGCGCCCCTCGGGTGTTCACGAAAGTGATGGCAGTGGTCGCAGCTCATCTGCGCAGATCAGGGGTTCCAGTCTTCTCCTTTCTCGACGACTGGCTGTTGAAGGCGGGCTCGCCCCAGGCTGTCGTCTCCCACCTCCAGACTAAGGCGGACCTCCTGCATTCGCTGGGGTTCTCCATCAACGTGCCGGAGTCGCACCTGACTCCCTCTCAGAAGCTCCTCTTCATCGGAGTGGTTTTGGCCACGATGCAGTTTCGGGTCTATCCTCCCAAACAGCAAGTCTGGGATATTCGGGCCATGATTCTGATCTTTTACCCTCTATCCCGGGTTTCGGTCAGTATGACCCTCAGGCTACTGGGCCTGATGGCCTCCTGCATCCTGCTGGTGGACCATGCCAGATGGCATATGCAGGCTCTGCAGTAGGACCTGAAGTTCCAGTGGGCATAACATCAGGGGAACCTGTCCGATTGCGTCCAGATCTTGGAGGGCACTGCACACCAATTGCAGTGGTGGCTAACAAACCAGGATTGGGTCAACGGCAGATCCCTCTTCCTTCCCTAACCAGTGTTCACCATGGTGACCAATGAATCACTTCTGGGATGGGGCGGCCACATGGTGGAGGGGGAGAGCAGAGGCCTCTGGTGTCTGGTGGAGTCCGGGCTCCACATCAACCTTCTGGAGCTTCAGGCGATCCGTCTTGCACTGAAAGCATTCATTCTCTCTGTCTGGGAAAGAGTAGTGCAGGTGTTCACGGACAACACCACTGCCATGTGGTACTGCAACAAACGGGATGGGGTGGGGTCGGGGACCCTATGTCAAGAGGCTGGAACATCAGGGCATATCCTTGGTGGTTCAACACCCGGCAGGTTTACTGAACACCAGGGTGGACGAGCTCAGCCGCAGGTGCATGATGGATCACGGATGGCGTTTTCACTCTGAGGTGGTGCAAGGTCTCTTTCAGCAGTGGGGAGGGAACGAACAGCAATTCTGCGGGTTGGAATTTCCAAGGCGGCACTCGCTAGGCGACGCTTTTTGTCGCGAGTGGAGTTGCTGTCTTCTATACGCCTTGCTGCCTATACCACTTCTGGCCACAGTGCTGAAGAAGATCAAGCGCGACCGGGCCCAAGTCATTCTTGTGGCTCCAGATTGGGCATGAAGAGTCTGGTATCCCAAGCTATTACACATGGCCATCGATCGTCCGATCCGACTGCCTCTTCGGGAGGATCTTCTGCCGCAGCAGCAGGGGACGGTCCTCCACCCGAACCTGTCCAGCCTCCACCTCGTTGCGTGAAGATTGAGCAGCAACAGTTGACAGCTTTCATACGTCCTCCTGAAGTTTGTGATGTTATCTTGGCAGCCAGGTGTCCGTCCACTAAGAAGGTATACACCTGCAGATGGAACAAATATGTGGCATGGTGCACAGCAAAGGCTGTGGATACCCTTTCCGCCCCTCTTTCCTAAGGTTCTCCTGTTCCTCCTTCCTTTGGCCCAGCAGGGCTCTGCTCTGGCCACTCTCAAGGGCTACCTCTTGGCCATGTCAGTCTTTCTTAAGCTTCCTGATCAGCCTTCTCTTTTCAAGTCCCCTGTTGTAAATCGCTTCTTTAAGGGCATTCCTCATCTTTTTCCTCCTGTTCCCTTCGTAATGCCCCAGTGAGACTTGAACTTGGTTCTTATATATCTTATGTGCGCTCCCTTTGAGCCGCTTCATAACTGTCCTCTCAGGCTTCTGACTTTAAAAACTGCCTTTCTATTGGCCATCACCTCTGCGCGCAGGGTGAGTGAGCTCCAAGCTCTTTCTTCTAAACCTCCTTTTCTGGCTGTTCATCTGGACAAGGTTGTCCTTCGAACTCGTCCTTCCTTCCCTCCCAAAGTGGTTACTTCTTTCCACATTGGACAGACCATCATTTTGCCCACCTTCTTTCCGCCTCCGCATCCTTCCAAAGAGGAAGAGAGGCTCCATCGTCTGGATCCAAAACATGCGTTTTCATTTTATTTGGATTGCACATAGCAATTCCTGGTGGATGACCAGCTCTTTGTTGGCTACGTGGGTGCCAAAAAAAGTCAGGCCGTGCACAAACAGATAATTTCTAGATGGCTCGTTTTGTGCATCAAAGCTTGTTATTCCTTGGCAAAAATGGAGCCTCCAGTGGGATTACGTGCCCATTCCACCAGGGTGACGGCAGCTACCACTGCTTTGGGACGTGGAGTTCCCCTTAATGACATCTGTCATGCAGCTACGTGGGCATCGCTGCACACGTTCACAAAACACTACTGCCTGGACAGCTAAGCCCGGAGAGATGGCTTCTTTGGCTGTCCTGTTCTCCAGAACTTTCTGGTGTGAACTTGGTCCGCAGACCCACCTCCGGGATTGGTATTGCTGGGGTATCTATTCTAAGGTAAGGAATCTATAACTAATTGTCTCTTTCAGATGAACAAGTTACTTACCTTCGGTAACGATATATCTGTAAGAGACATAGATTAGTTATAGATTCCTTACCGCCCCACCCATCCTTCCTTTTCTGCAAACTGATTTCTAGGGTTAAGGACTTCCTTTCAGGGGGCGTGGCCAAGACTTCAAGCATGGCGGACGTGTGAGCTCAGAGCTCCTTCCTGGCCTGCAGGAAATCCTGTTAATACGGAGGCATACACTGACCTGGTGGCACCAACACGGATCCTCATACCATACTATGGTGTGAGGAAGGCAGCGATGATCCGTAGCTGTAGCGGAGCGGCTTCGACAACGAAAACATAATGTGGAAGCGAGGAGGGTGTGGCCTGGCTCCCGCACACACTGGGCACGCAGCCTGGATACACTGCTTTGGTCTCCTGCGGCTCCGGAGACCCTGGTCTGACTGACTGATTCCACGACAACCCGGGGGGGGCTAACTTCCTGAAGCGACACCGCAGCGGATAAAATTCCAGCACAGATGCAGTCGGCGGCCCTGACGTTGGGAAAGACGGTGAGCGAAGTAAGAGCGGGAGCGGCGCTGATTGGGGAGGAGGAGGCCTGGAGATGGCCCTCTGCCTGCTGCACTGGGAGACTCCCACTGGGGTCTGCCCGGGGCTGAGTCTGGTGCTGGCGACCCCCGGACCCCTGCTCAGAGACCAGAGTGTGGCCTGGTGGCGGGGATCTGCCCGTTGCTCTGCGCCCACCCTTGGCAGCTGCGGACTGTAGCGACCCCGGACGAACAGATCCGGACATCGGAGGCCTAGATGGCTCTGTGAGCTGCACGACACGTGGGGCCTGCTCGGAGCCGAGACCTGGAGTGCTGTGGAGACGTGGCGTGGCTATGGAGGTGATGGGAGGCGCACTGCGCAGAAACCACTACAGAGGCTAGGGTGCCCCTGGGGGCAGACCTTGGCTTTAGCGGCAGAGCAGCCGGATGGTGACGAGAAGCCGAGGGCCCAGCATTAAGTACCTGGGGACAGAGGCCTGCAACAGTGAGAGTGCTGCAGCTGAAGGTGGTGCCGGTGAGGTTGCTGCTGGGCATGGGCGCATTGTGCTACTAACTCCCCTGAGGATAGCAGAGGGAAGAATCATTCGGCAAGCATAGCTCGAGAGGTGGTGATCTGTACTGGGGGAGGGAGGTTGGGACCCCCCTGGGGCTGGAGATGGAGAGCTGCCATTGCTGGGTGTTTTCACCCAGCCTGGTGGGGTGATGCCCTTCTACGACCAGCCAGGGTGCAGAATGAGAACGGTGATGATCAGTCCTTCGTAAATGGGCCTGTTCTGAGCGCCACTAAGAGAACAGTCAAAAGCCTGGTGGGGGCTGGGGACATCGCTGAGAGTGGGGTGGGGGGCTGACTAACTCCTGGAAGATACTGCTATAGTTCCTGCCAAGGCTGTTGCTGAGGCCTGAACACGAGGGGTGGTGGCAACTACTCCTGCAGGCTGAGCCGGGCATGGAGCCGCACTGAGAATTCCACATGTGTGTGCACCACCCGACGAGCAAGTAACGGCCCACTCAGAGACTCCCTGACTGTGGAACAGGGAGGCATAGGCCTCTCGCGGAGACCTGAGGGGGGTTACCGTGCGGCGACCTCAGGAGCACAGATTGTCACACAGACGACGTACCAGCAAACAGTCATGCCCAAGCCGAAGCAGAAATCGGGGAGCACACAGCCCGCAACCAGGGAACCCTCGTCTGTAGTGCTGGAGAGAGGTGGCATTGAGAGCACTGGCAAAGATGAGTCACTCCATTCGCACCTGGACATAGTTCTAGCGGCCATTGCTGATACCAAAAATACCCTCCAGCAAGACATTGGGGTGGTCCCGGTGGGTTTGGGACTCTTATAAGCAGAGCATTGTAAATTAGCAGACAGAGTCCAAGAAACTGAGGGCACCTTAGCTGAGAAACAGCCAGAACACAAACAACACGCTGCTAAGTTAGAGGACCTCTCTGCCAGAGTAGCAATCCTTGAACAGTGGGTAGAGGATGCGGAAGGTCGTAACCGCAGGAATAACATCCGGCTCATAGGAATTCCGGAACGAGCGGAGGGACCTGATATGGTGGAATACCTGGAAAAGTGGCAGCGCTCAGTTGTGGCCCCGGAGCTCTTGTCTCAGTTCTTTGCTCCGGATAGGGCACATACAGTGCCGGGCCGGCCTCCTGCCCCTTGGTCCACCTGGGCCAGTGATTGCCAGACTCCTTCACTTTAGGGACCAGGACGCGCTCCTCCGGCACGGACCATACGTAATCGCGAACAGCAAGGTGTCCATATTTCCGGACTTCACGGCAAGGCTACAGACTCAGCGGGTATTCTTTCTCGAAGCTAAAAAAGCCATCAGGAAAGAGGGAATACAGTACTCCTTGATATTCCCGGCAGAGCTGAAAATCATACTTGATGGAACCTCACACTTCTGTGACTCCCCGGAGGAAGTTTGTACTTGGATGGTGGCGTATAAGAAGGGTGCGCCCCTACCAAAGAAATCGCCACGCTCAATGACAGGACTGCGGCCACGCAAGCGGAGGCCGAAACGCGGCCGTAAATTAACCCAGGTGCAGAAGCCTATGGCCTCGCAAACCCACCAAGAGAGGCAAGCTGCGCTGCAAGCAGTGACACAAATTATCTCACCTTTGCATCACGATAAAATGACAGGGACAACGTCTGCATCTGTTGATGCATCAGATAAATCCAGAGACTCGCGTGAAGCTGATCCCCATGTACCGAAGTTCACTCCCCGATCAGCAGACGATATTGTGTAGCGGAGGTTGCTTCTTGAGATACCCCCCGCACTGGTATCTATCCTGTGTCGTCTGGGCTGCAGGTGGCGGGAGCGAAACTGTTGCTGGATCCGACAATGGGGGCACCACACATAATGAACATGTACTGCAGACGGAGTACTGTCGCCTATGGGTACAAGCAAGCATCAGAGCTGGGACGAGGCGCTTCTGTCCCAACTGACTCCTACACCCACCAGGCTTCGCCCAGCGGTCAGACGGCGATGTTCTGATTTCATGTACTGTTTGGTTCGTAAGTTTGGGCAGTTAGCTGTTGCGCTGCTGCCCTTGGGTTGGGATGTTGGGTTTTTTCAAGTTTATGTGAGCATTCAGACAACACGGCATAACGATAAGGGTCAAGGGCAGGCAGCCCATGATACTAGATTCTTATGGCAGGTACCTGCATAGGCCCTAGAGGGGTAAAGTTCCTCACATGGAATGTTAGGGGCATAGCCTCACCGGCAAAACACTACAATATTCTCAGATACAATAGGCGTAGAGGGGCGCAGGTGGTCATGCTTCAGGAGACCAACCTGACCCGCGTGGAGGGACAGCGCCTCTGACGTACATGGAGGGGTCAATTATATGCTACATCATACTCTTTTCTAGAGGGGCCCTGGTGATTGTATGCCTGGAAACCCCCTTTGAAGTGTTACAAACCTCAATTGACCTCGAGGGCAGGTATGTGTTGCTTAAGGGACGGTTGTTTGGCGGGGCGATAACGATGGGCAGTATCTACGCCCCGAACCAAGAGCAACAGCAGTGTCTTTGTAAACTCTCCAACCCACTTGCAGAGATGGCCACACAGGATGTAGTGCTGAGAGGGGACTATAATTGTGTAAAGGGCACTACCGTAGATAGATCCACGCCTCCGCTGAATGGCGCATTGGCTAATCTCAACGCAAAAGCATTTAGAACTTGGGCTAAGACACTGGGTCTTAGTGGACATATGGAGGCTACACCACGACCAGGTCAGGGATTACTCGTTTTATTCCCCCCCTGTACCAGTTGCACACTAGACTGGACATGTTTCTCTGTTCATCCCACATCAGCGCACACATGCTTAACTCCGAACACTTGGAACGTACACTCTCCGATCATAGCCCCTTGCTTCTGACGCTCTCCCTAACTTCCGAAATAGCAGCTATCCCGACCTGGCGTTTAGATCCCACTATGCTGGAAGACACGAGCTTCCGACAGTCCCTGCAGGCCTCTGTAACTGACCACTTCTCCAACAACCAGGGAACGGCCAGCTCTTCGCTGGTGGTGTTGGACTCTTTCAAGGTGGTTATTAGAGGACACTGTACGGGGATGACAGTACGGGTCAGACGGGAAATTGTAAATGACCTTCGGCAATGAGACACTGAGATTCACGCACTTGAGATTGGACTTGGACCATTGGTGAATACGCACGCACAACTATCCGGAGCCAAGAGCACTTATAATAAGACGCTAGACAGACTGAGGACATTGGACCGTAAGGAATACCTAAAGAAACCGCATACTGAGGGTGGGAAATCAGGTAGACTGCTAGCCTGGCTCATTCAACAAGAGACTAGGGGATCCCCCATAACTAAACTACAGACAGGAGATGGCACCATAACTTACTCGCCTAAAATAACAAATGCTTGCTTCCTGCATTGCTATGAGTCTCTATATGAGCGCCCACCGGCCCATCCGGGGGATCAAATCCAGGAATACCTCGACAGAACCCCGCTGCAGTCCATTGATGATGCGGCTCGAAAAGACTTGGGAGGTGCTATAAGTATGCAGTGATTAAGGCCCTAGCAAAGGGGAAGACCCCAGGCCCAGACGGCCTACCAGCCGAATTTTATGGGACCTACACTGACCAGCCTACACCTCACCCCGTTAAGTTATATGTTGACTCACTGGAACACGGTCACTTGTCAACAACAACTAGGGAGGCCCTGGTAGTGCCCATTCCAAAGTCTAAAGCGGACACCCCAAAGGTCACTGAATTTAGATCACTATCCATGTTCAACTTGGATTTTAAAATCTTAATTAAAGTATTAGCTAACAGATTACTCCCACACATGCGTGCGCTGGTCCACACAGACCAGAATGGGTTTATCCCCACTAGATCCACATCGGGCAGTCTTAGAAGGCTATACTACGCACTATTTCACCGAGACCTCTCGACCTACCCCAATGCAGTGGTTATGGCAGAAGATCTTGAAAAAGCCTTTGACTCTCTGCGCTGGGACTTCCTGATGAAAGTAATGCACGCCATGAAGCTGGGAGAGAGCTGGATTAAGTGGGTTGAGCTACTATACACTCTCGTTGGCTAGAGTTAATACGGGCGGTACAATCTCAAACTTCTATCAGAACTTTATGGTTTAAATCTGTTTATTGAATGTTATCAACATACAGTGCGTTCGGTATTGCAAGAGCTGTATCGCAGCCAAAGTACATTTTAAACGCAAGTCCCAGCTAGGTGAGTGTGGCATATGAGGAATGCAGTAAAATTAGAGTTCAACATAACATAAAACACAAAGGAAACCTATCATAACCCCTCCCTCCACCCCATCCCTTGTCCACCAAAGAAACAGATGTATTCAGCGATTGAGTCTTGCTACTGAAGTATGGATGTTACTTTCTGGCCGTTTGTGGGTCAGAGAGCCGGAGGAGGTGACGATATCTTGGACAGGTGATTTCCCGGAACTCAGAGGAAAGAAGGGACAAGAAGGGTTGCCAGAGTTTGTTGAATGTGGACCCCTTCCCTGCGAGTGTCAATGTCAGCTTCTCCATTCCTAGGACGTGCCACAGGCGGTGTAGCCACCCTGTGAAAGTAGGTAGTTATGGGGAACGCCAGTGTATCAATATATTTTGTATTGCAGAGCCCAGCGCTATCGCCATCAGTCGGCTCCGACGGGACTTGAGCGGGTAAGTCAAGGGATTTGGGAGGCCCAGTAAAATATAAGCTGGGAAGCGTGGTATTTGTATGTCCAAGTGCTCGTCTACCTCATCCAGTACCTGAGTCCAGTATGTCTGAAGATGCGGACAGTCCCACAACAGATGATCTAACGTGCCCACTCTCCTGCAACCCCGCCAGCAGCCTGCTACTTGAGTGGGATCTATTGAGTGAAGACGTTCAGGAGTGTAGTACCAATAGGTGACCAATTTGGTGAGAGTTTCGGTCAACCCCATATGATACGCCGAGTGGCGGGCTCTATGATATATCCCCTCCCATTCTTTGTGACTGAGTGATCTGCCCAGGTCTCTCTCCCATCTGGTGCAGCTAGCATTATACAGGTGCGTGTGTCTGTCTAATAGCATTTTGTAAAAGTCCGAGATGAGTATTATGTCGGAGGTGCGGGTGACCAGCCACTTCTCGTAAACTGAGAGGCGTCTACCGGCAAATGGCTGGATGATGGTGTACGGGGATCCCGAGTCTATTACTATCTGGATTTTCACCCCTCCTATCTTCATGTCGCATTGTGGTTTGCGGGTTCTCTTCCCGTCTATCCCAGCACCTGGTCATCGACACACAGTACCTCCACGTCTTCCTCCTGCTCTTCTTCCTCCTCCTGTTGCTCTTGTTCCACGTACTTCACCATGGGCCTCTTCGTCTTCCTTCGGCAGACTTTCTCATAGTGGCCCATTATGCCGCAGAACATGCACTTCGCACGGAACGCTGGGCATCTCTTGTCCTGAGCTGTATGCGCTGGGCTGCCGCATCTGTAGCAAGCTCCGTTGTTGTCTCTAGTCGGCTTCCACGTTTGTCCAATTTTTCCTTTCCATTTCGGGGGTCCTTTACTCTCCTGGGGCGGATGTTTGCTTCTTCCCTGTGCTTCTGCGTCATCCACTTTGTTCACCATGGTTTTTGGGACTACCTCCCTTTTTGCCGCTTCCGCGCACCTTTTTGTTAACTCCGCTTTCTTCACCATCGCGATCACCTCTTTTAGTGGCGCCTCACTGTTCGCCCACAGCTTGTCTTGTACGCCCTTGTTTGTAGTATGCATGACGATTTGGTCCTTGATGAACTCATCGTGTAATGCTCCATATTTGCATGTCACCGCCAGTTTCTTCAATGCCGCTACGTATTCATCAATGGTTTCTCCCGGCTCTTGTTTCCTCTGTTGGAAGTTGTACCTATCTATCGAAACACTCACCGCTGGGAGGTAATGGGCATCGAGGTCCTCCATGGCGTGTTTAAATACGTCATCGTCCGCGTTTTTCTGGGGTTGCGGTACTAGATTCTGGTAGACCCTTATGCCCTCCGGGCCTAAATTGTGCAGGAGTATTCTTTTCTTTCTCGCGCTGGGGAACGCTTCTTCTTTTTCATCCTCAAGCGCCGCTAGGTAGTTCTTAAAATATTCCCGCCAATCTTCCCACTTCATTTGGGGTTCTCCTGGTCTTGGCAGAAATGGTATTAGCGCCGTCAGTGAAGATCCTTGGGTGCTCATCTCTCCCCGTCTTCCTGGCGGCGCTCCTGGGCCTCTCGGACTATCTGGCGTGTCTCCCCTCTCTGGTTGCGCCTGCTCCTGTTGCGCCTCTTCCGACCCCCCGTCGCCGATTGCTGCCGCTTCCGCCAGGTTCCCTGTGACTAGGCCTTGCGTGTGCCTCTTGCGGTTTCGCGCCTTCTATTGGTCTCTGCACGTGGTCTGTACCTTTTCTCCCGCTGCCTCTGCCATGCTCTCTGTGTGTTTCCTTCCTCGGAATGGTCTTCTTCCTGTCTTCCCCTTGGCTGGTTACTGCTGCTCTGGCCTGTGCTCACAAGCGGTGGGTCAGGGTTTCTCTGCTGTCGGTGGTTGCAGATATGTCCCAGTCTCGTCGCCACTGTAATGTTGTGGGAATCTCCCCAAAGGAACACACGACTCCAAGGGTTGCAGATATTATAATTGAGCTTTATTAGGCTACACACGGAAGAGCGCCGGGCCAGCACAACCTACTCGGTGCCGCGGCTCCGCTTTCTATCGCGTTCCGCTGTTCGCGCATGCGCATTCTCCTATTGCGCGCTCTGCCCTCGCGTGCTAAGTAGCCATGCAGCGTGCGAGGACTAGAGCGCACACTACATTACGTACAAATTACAAACAAGCGAAAGCACGGCGCGTTGTGTGGAAACAGTAACCTGACCCACGAAGAATGCAGCTGCTGCCTTGCGTGCCGCTGCTTGCTCCCGAGAGCAAAACGCCGTGGGAGTGAACATTAGAAAAGAGGTGGGGTATGCACCCACCTTTAGCAATTTGCGTGCTTTCATTTTTGAAAGACGCATGCAAAAGCCAATCCAATGTGTGGGAGGAGTCAGACCCACACGGAGAAGCCGGAGAAGCCACAAAAAGCCTCGCAGAGCAGCGCATGCACGCTGCTAGGCTCGACCTAAAAAGTGACTCAACCCCTTCCAGCCACTTGGAATCCAAAGAGAAAATGCAAGGGCGGCAAGATGTCCTTATTCCATTTTCCTTAAAAGAAAAGGGTTGAGAGCTGTTGCAGTCTGGATTTTTCCGTACAGAACCAGTTACTCCTGCAAAAGCTTGATGTTCATATTGGCAAAAGTCTTGGCAGTGGTCTAAAATTACTGTTTGATGAATCTGTAGACACTTAATTCAATGTACTCCTTCTGCAGAAACACAGTAATTTAGGGCAGGAATAGAACACTTCCAATATAGAATGCTCTTTGGTCTCAGTGCAGTCTTCAAGGCATGGCTACGTTTGTTAAGCCCATTGATTACCTATGTAAGGGTACTATGCTTACATTGAGAACTGACTCTTCATTGCAGCAGCTGCAAAGTACATAAAATCCTAGATGAAGTCCTGCATAACTTTTATGTCATGCAGACCTTCTGCGTTTAGATTGATAGAACCAGGGGTCCTTCCAAAAGGAGTCAGTTTATCTGGGAAATCCTGCACACCAAGCTAGCACATGCCTTCTTCCTTAAAGAGGATAATGGCTATCAGTGAGACTACTAACTGCTTTTAAAACACACACTTCCTGCAGCTCCATGAGACAGCTGGAGCTGCAGGGAGTGAGGTTGTATTGACCTAGACCTAGTAGGGATGTTGAATACAAAACACCCCCCATTCTCTTATAGGTACGACTTAGAGGAGGGGTGGGTTTTTCACTTTTCTGCAGATGAGAAGACTGCCTTTGGGGGCTGAGGAAGATGTGTATCATCTCCAAAAAGAGGAGGTTTCATGAGGCAAGGGCTTTTGAATATCAAACTGATGTAGCATCACCAGAAAATTAGGATGCAAAATTACACATTCTTCTTAAATACACAGAAACACTATTCAAAACTAAATTAAGTTGTATGCGCTCATAATTTGTTGGCAAGATTTAGATCACAGCAATAGCATGCAAATATGACTCATATAATGAGTGATATGATTGAACTTACACAAGGAATTAACAAGGCAGCTAAATACTGCCAACAAAATCATACTACAGTATAAGACCCGGGCCTGATTTAGAGTCTGGTGAATGGATCGTTGTTTCTCCATCATGGAGGGACTGGTCTGTCTGTCAGGCTGACAGATAACCATTTGCTGCATTAAGGGTTTGGCGCGATAGACTGCCATCTGACTTGCTGGAGAACTACCTGTTGGCTGAACCTCAGTCCACGGTTGGCAGACTGATGGTAGGCATGGTCTGTCATATTTAGAGCTGTCAGAATGGAATGGAGGTACCCTTACGATGGAGGACAACAATGGCAGACGGGGTTCAGACAGCAGGCGCATCCATCAACGTTGATGGATGTATCATTCAACCCACACCTGATCCAAATCTACTCACAACTAACACCTTCAGCTCGCAGTCTAAAAGACACTCGTCAAATGACACAAACCATTTACCCCTAACAATATGCCTACATCGTCTTTTTTTTTTTACGTCTGGAAAAAGACAATACAGGTTCTCTGAAAATGAGTTAACTATAATGGTGGATGAGATAACTAGGGTTCAGCCACAGTTGTTTGGAGCACTGGTCCAGACAACAACCATGAGCCAGAGAAGGGAAATATGGGCCAGAATTGTGGATAAGGTGAATGTTGTCTTCAACACCAGATGCTCACATGAGGATATCAGCAAGATGTGAATCAACTTGTGGGGGGAAGTCTGTTCCCTCACTTCCAGGGCACACCAAGACACCCCAGCAACCAGTGGTCCAGGGGTCTTAAACAGTTAATTAGGATCTCCGGGTCAGAAGCCACCAAAGCCTTATATACGAATGTGACTGTGGAGGATTAGATAGTGGGAAACAGAGCTTACCTGGGTTGGTTGAAGAGGAAAAGAGTCCCTCATGCTGGTCAGGGACACCGGAAACACCCTAGCAAGGAAAAAAGAACAAGTCAGTCAAGCAAGGGTAGAGAAAGGGTGGGGACAATGAAAATAGGCAAAACTGAGAGAAGACTTGTCGTGGTAGAAAGGGTGTAGCAACAGTGTAAAAAAGTCAGAAGAGATGAGTCAGGGGGGAGGAGGTGGTGATAGGACAAGAGAAGATATGGTCGGAGAAGAAGCGGACAGAGAGAGAATCAGTGGAGGAGCAGGAGGAGGAGAGCAACATCGACCAGGATAAGGCGGTGTATGGCGGCGAGGAAAGGCAAAGCGGAGGTGTGACCCAAGAAAGAACAAGGGGCCAAGGCCGACATGGAAGAGAAGGATGAGAAGAGCAAAACATGAACGGAAGAGTGGTGGACGCCACTAACAGATGCCTCAATGCCTGCCATAACCCAGGAGGAGTCCTAGTAGCCTTAGTAACTCTGTGTCTGGGGAAAGACAAAGGGGGATATATTTACAAGGACTTATCTCCAATTTATCTCCACCTTAACGCATCAAAAGTGGAGTGGTGCAAACTGCAGACATCGCCAGTATTCCCGCGATAACTGCCCCAAAATATATCACCACGGCATACACCACCAACTAACCCTAATGAGATGCAGAGTAGGCGTTCCCGTGCAAAAACACACGAAAAAACCACAACACGACTTTCACAACAAACTGCCAGATATGCGAAACGAACCAAAAACAGGCGATAAGCCGCGGTAGCCACAGGTATTTAACACCTGCCTCAAGCAGGTGTAAAGATGGCCGGCTGCCTTCAGTAGGCAACAGAGCCCCGCACACAGACACACCCAAGAAACAAACGACGCCATGGAGCTACTCATCATGCAGCTCGGAGCCCCAACAGGGACACAACATCCACCGCTACCACCCCCAGGTCCACCACCACCACTTCCCCAGGACCCGGACCCCCCCCCCCCGGACCACCACAGAGGCAGCAGAGAGTAAGACAGCGGACCTACCGAAAACGCACCACTCTCACAAACCTAACACTCGAGGAAGTCATTGCCCACTACAGGCTCAAAAGAGCAACCATCCTCCGCATCATGACCCACATTGCCCACAGGTTGACGGTCCCACCACAGCGGAGAACCAACATCCCTCCGCAGACAAAGCTGCTGGCTGTGCTGCACCTGTTGGTCTCTGGTACCTTCCAACCAACAACTGCCAGAGTCGGAGGGGTCTCACAGCCAGCCCGATCAAAATTCATCACACCTGTCCTGGATGCCATCCTCAGCTTCATACCCCAGGACCTTCACTTCCCCAACACTGTGTAGGAATAGCTGGAGACAAAGCAAGGCTTCTAGGCCATACCCGGATTCCCGGCCATGTTGTGGGCAATCGACTGCACACATGTCCCACTTGTGCCCCCTGCGGATACTGCACACCACTACCGCATTAGAAATCATCAGCATTCCATCAATGTGCAGGCAATAGTGGACCACCGGGGACTCTTCACCATTGTGTCGTCGCCAACTACCCAGGCATTGTGCATGATTCCTTCATCTTCCGACAGTCAATCATTAACCAGCGCTTCCAGGATAGCACATATGGAACGGGACTGCTTGTTGGTAAGTGCCAAATCAGCACATCACACACCCCAAAGCCACAAACACACAACGCACAACTGTGTGAATGCACACGTGACCAAACCACATACAACATGTCAAACTACACGACCACCTACCAGACACGACTACACCACTCTGTGGTCATCCTGGGCTACCCCTGCACCCAATACAGACATATCATGGCACCACAGCCACATAACAGCTGAACGTGTGGAGATGCGGAATGCAGCCATGTGCGAGGATGCAAGTGACCCGTGAGTGGAAATGTACACAACGAGAAGTGAGGCGTGGATGTGCAGGACAGACATGGGAATGCAAACAACTGATATGTCCATGCAGACCACAACTGCTGGTGACTGCAGAGTAGTGAGCAGTGGACGCAACCATGTCACCCCAGGCCATGAGACAGGTAGCGGAAGTGTCGCACGCTGCATCCCACCCTGTGTGCGTCAGCGAGTGGGTTGGCCCTGAGTACGCCAGGGGCTGTGCAGGGGTGTTGTGACAAACCCCGTTGCGCAGGGCATGGTCCACTCCCAGGAAGGCCAACGTCACTCACAGTGTGGTGCCGTGCGGCCTACCACAAGGCAGACAACGTGAGCAGCGGGGCCTGGGACCCTGTGCGCCTGCTGCACCCCAGGACGCTGATGCACAGACCAGGCCTGCCCACCCCAGTGCACCAGTGCTGCACTGCTCACCTGCTGACACCGCTGTGTGTCAAAAAGGGCCCAACACGTGCCGGTGCAAGCACCAAGACCCAGTCCCGCGACCTCTGCAGCCACTGCAGGCCATCGTTGGCCCCCCCGGTGCTGGTCCACATCACTCCTTAATATTTGACATGCTCCACTGGCGTCCTCTTCAGCCCAGTAGGTCACACATGTGGAACAGTGTCCTGAGTCCTGAATTGCAGTGACCCCAAGTCCGTGGCAGCAGCCACAGCACAAGACTCCCTTCGATCAGTGAGGCATTATTGCATATCGCAGGCCTGCGACACGTGGTGCCACTATCCCTGTGCGCCATGGTTGACCGTCATCCTCCGGCGGAACATCATTGGTGTCTGAGCCTGTGGCCTGGGGGTTGTGATCAGCAACGGACAGGTACGGACTTGGAGTCTGGCCTGGGTCTGTGGCATTCATATCCGCCATGTTGCCGGACCCAGCTGGCATGTGCCCTCTGCATCATGCCCTGGGGGTAGGCCTCCCATTCTCCCCCGTGACACTCTGCGGAAGGCACCCATGACACATGTGAGGCCCTGCTCTGCCCTCATGACCCTACCCCAGTCTCCCGCAGGTCAGCGTCCCGTGGCGGTGGGCCCGTGTCGGCCACTGTGCATCCGGGGCCACAAGCCTTGTGCGACTCGAGTCATTCCCCCTTGTTGTTCTGATATTGCATTTCTGAGTGCATGATGACTGTTGGAGTTGTTGCAAGCACCATCTACTCCCTGAGGACTGGCTTACATTCACCCCACACACAGCCAGCACAGGCGTCACTCTATTAGTGGGCCTGCCATCACACCCTGCCGAACCAAGTATTGACACTTTTCTCCCTGCACTGTCACAGGTTATCAAGGATATGCACTCTGCCCTTGGATGATGACACCCCTCCAAGACCCGGACACACCCGCCCAGAGGCAGTACAAGGCGGCCCACATACGCATCAGGGGCATCGTTGAATGCACATTTGGCGTGTTGAAGTCACGTTTCAGGTGCCTGGACGGCACAGGTGGTAAGCTCCTATACAGCCCGGACATCGAGTGCAAGATGATTGTTGCATGTTGTGTGTTGCACAACATCTGTGTTCACACCAATGCCCTATGGATCCCAATTCCAGAGGTACTGGGCGATGATGGTGATGATGGCGCAGGTGGCCCACATCCCACTGCAGCTGCGGCAGGAATGGCCCGTAGGAACTCCATCATTGACACTTACTTCTCATGATGAGGTCACATTGTGGCCGTTCATGGCAATCATGGGACAATAGAAGATGTCCAATTGCACTGCATGTGTGATTAAAACATATTTGCAGGTTACAGGTTGTACTTGTATATTGTCATGTTACATTGAGGTTTCAGATGTGATTTGCCGTGTTGTGCACATTTGTGGAGCCAGTTGTGTCCTGTGTTCTGTTGTGGAGGGGTTGCTGTTTGTACCGGGATGTTGTCGATGTCGAGGTGCACTTCTGCTTATGTGCGTATATTGCACGGTGGGCGAGTCGCTCCTTCGGCTCTGATTTGTCTGCCACTGGTCTCTTTCATGCAGTGTGCCTGTCGGTTCTGTTCTTCCACGGTGCTTGGATGTTATGGTGTACATGTTGTCCTCTGCAGTCGGTCAGGGTGCATCCGTGGTACTCCGCTGTTGATGTATTTTTTCTGTGGCATTTTCCGTTTGCTGTTCTTGTGCTCTTTCCCACATTACGCGTGAGTATTGCTGCCCTCGCTGGTTGTGACTGTTTTCTAATCGCGCTTTGGCGTTTTTTGGCATTGGGGTTTGTGTTTTTATCTCCGTCGAGGTGGTTGTACTGCGGGCATTGGCCGCGGTTTCGGCAAACTATCGCATGGGGCCGCCTTGTTGTCACAGGGTTTTTTTCCCGCGATAGGCTGCGATGTTGAGAGTTGCGTTAAGCTACTCTTGCGGTAATTATCACACGTTCTTGTGAATATACCCCATACACGTTTAAATTGGGCATTAAGTGGTGAACTTGCACATGTGTAGATTTACACCTTGTAAGAAAGTGTCTCTGTATATACTGTTCCCAAATAGGTACAGTGTGCACAGAGTCCACAGTCCCCAGAGGTTTGGCAGAGGCTAAAGTTAGATATAACCTTACTCTCTAAAGTGGTAGCTTGGTCGAGCAGTAAGGTAGTATC
Source organism: Triturus cristatus (assembly GCF_964204655.1). Lineage (NCBI taxonomy): Eukaryota > Metazoa > Chordata > Amphibia > Caudata > Salamandridae > Triturus > Triturus cristatus. Next base: position 198,859,046 of record NC_140582.1, read on the forward strand.
AGAGGACAGTGTAAAGCATTTGTTGTACACACTTAGTCAGCAAATGGTCTCACACACTCAAGAACTGAACTCTAGGCCAATGGTTTTTATATATGCTTGTTTTATTTTAGAACCAACAAAAGGTATCAAAATATACTTTCTCAGAATGAGTTGCTTTGGATAAATACTTTCAATAGGCAATTGACTTTTGAATGCAATAGTTACAGTTGTTGCAATAGGCAACACAATTTCAAACACAATTATACATTGAGCTCAATGGGAATTTCTAGTAAAATGCAATAGATTACTTTTTGGATTACTTTTTTTACCACAGGACCGGATCCTAGATTCAGTCCTGGGACATCTCCTGTATACAGTTGAGTAAAAACGTTTTGGTTACACTTATGATTTTTAAGGAATATTATTGTATTTTAATAGTTGACACTTAAAAACTTTTTCACATAGAATCACCAATGTTATCCTATGGGAGGAAATTCACTTAGCAGGTAAGTGGGGTTATGGTTACTTTTTCTAACTCAGTGTTGTATCCTGGATCCATAACTGGGGCATCTCCTGTAAACAGTTGAAAGAATGTGTTTTTGTTATACAGGCGATTTTTAACGAATATTTGTAAGTTTGCAAAATCGACACTTAGAAGAATTTCTGGTGAAAACCAGGCAATGTTATCCTATGGAAGGAAAATCAAGTTATAGGTAAGTACGGTTGTAATTACTTTTCAGGGTCAGTGCTGGGCACCAAGATCCAGCACTGGGATCTCTCCTGATAACAGGTGAGTAAATTTGTTTTCGTAATTCGACTGATTTTAGATGAATATTTTAAAATTTCAAAACTCGACACTTAGAAGAATTTCCAAGTGAAACCAGTCAATGTTACCCTATGGAAGAAAAGTGAGTTATCTGTTTTTGGGTAAGTACTCGACTGGCAGAGTTAAGGTTCTGGGCATAGACTCAGGGGTCTCCCAGGGTCAGGGAAGTACAGTTGTTACACCCTCAGCAGCACAGGGGGAGCCAGATGCAGAGTGAGTTAGGCCCAATGTTATCCTATGGGAGGCAGGGGGCCTTTGGTTGGTGGCTGCTGGCTAGCAGGCCACACGGCTGTGGGAGCTGGGCTCCTGGTCACTTGCTCAGGGCAAATGGGGAAGTAGATTAGAGTAGAGGTTGCACTGCCAGGGCCACTCGGGCGGCTGGGTGCAGGATGCTTTTGAGCCGTCGGGCGCTCAATAGATTTCAATGGAGAAGCTCAAGACCGAACAAAGGCTGCGAGCTCGGGGACGAAGATTCTTCAGGTGCGACCACCACTTCGAGAGGTAAGTTGGGTAGTTGGAGGATAGGTAGGCACCCAGGAGTTGGGCACAAGTGGTCGCAGGGCGCCGGGTGCAGGGGTGCCTTTTGGTGTCGGGAAATCTTACCCTCTGCTGGTCACGGTTGGAGGGGCCCCTGGTTCTGGGGCTGCAGACGTCGTCAGGAGCGTCGAGGTGGGTCCTTGGGTGCTGGATTCAGGGTCACAGTCATCGGGGGGACGTCCTCATGGTCTTTGTTCACTTCAGCACAGGCCAGGCTTGGCGGGTGCAGAGTGTGCATGGTTCCTGGCTGATGCCAGGGGTCAGTTACTTGCTTTGAGCAGTACCACTGCTCGTGGGAGTCCTAGGTAGTTAGAGTCACAAGGCAGTCAGGTCCTCCGGGGTTTTTGAGGTTGCTGATCACTGGAGATGCCGGGGTTTAGCAGGAGCAGGTTTGAGGGTCGACAGGCCGGTAGGGCTGGGGCCAAATCAGTTGGTGTCTTCCTCTTGTTAGCAGCTGCACTGCAGGTCTTCTTGTTCCTTGTTCTTCTTTCTTGTTTTGGAATCTGGATCTGAGGAAGGAAGGTTCAGGGTGCCCCTAAATACTAAATTTAGGGGCGTTACGGGTAGGTAAAGGGCAGGGACCAATGGGTCCCCTCCCTGGGGTGGGTACACCCCCTATCCTGCCACTCTCCTGAGGGAGGCGGGCAGTAGCCTAGTCCTGATTGGGCAGGGCTTCCCATCTTCAAGATGGCGAGAGCCCGGAGATGTGCTTCACCTCGCCTCCCCCAACTGAGGGGTGGGGTTGGCAGAGGCTGGCACACCCCCTTTCCTTCCTTGGGGTTTCCGGACAGTCTTCCCGCCAGAGTGGGGGTCAGAAATGGTAGGGGCCAATTGCTGAGTACAGCAAGTGGCCTGGAGACGCTCACAAAGGCGGAATGCCTTTGAAGCTTCCCCTGCCCATCCTGGGGGAGGAGACCTAGCACCTCGCATAGGATGTGCATTGTTGCAGGCCCAGGAGAGTGGATGGCTCTCTACCCAGGGGTCCAGCAACATGTCTGCTGTGTGGCAGCCTAGGCAGCCCCTCAGACAAGACGTGGATTGTAGGTTAGGTTCAGGGGACATCTCTAAGATGCCCTCTGTCGTGCATTGTACATTAAATCCCACACTAGCATCAGTGCGGGTTTAATGTGCTGAGAAGTTTGATACCAAACTTCTCAGTCTTCAGTGTAGCCATCATGGTGGTGTGGAGTTCGTGTTGACGATCTCCCAGCACCATCTACTCTTAAATGGCAGCACTGCACTTACAGTGCCCAGGAATGGACCTGGGTACTGTAGGGGCACAGGGCTCATGCACCTGTACCCACACCACTGGCACAGGGCACCCAGCTAGAGGGGTGGCTGATGTATGCCAGGGCAGTGTGTGTTGTGGGCATGGCACACAGGGATGTGTGTCATGTCGACTCTTTGTTTTGTTCTGCACCCAGACACTCAGCCTGCAAGGGCAGTGTGTGTGTGTCAGGGTACAGGGCCTCTAAGGGTGGCACAATAAGTGCTGCAGCCCTTAGGGGCCTTCTCTGGTCACAAGGCCCTGGGTACCTAGTGTACCATTTACCAGGGGCTGACATGTGGCCAGAGATGGCAATTGGTTTTAGGCTTCAACACAGTTTTAGGGAAGGAACATACGCCCTGGGTACCTGATTGGCAGGAGCCCAGGGCACACTCAGTCAAAGTACATCAGCAATTCAGCAAAAGGTGGGGGCATATCATGCAAGAAAGATGGCACTTTCTCGCACACCTTAATGGATAAAGCCTGGCGACTAAGGCAGTGATTAATTTTCTTTTTGTTTTGTTGTTGTGTTTGCATGGTTGGCTTTTCTTTCTTTCTTCGACTTTCCGAGGGCGTTGGTGCCACTACTATGGAAAACCCTAAAAAGGAAGGATAAAAAAGAAAGTGTTATTGGATGAAATCACTGATAGAAGGGAAATAAAGTGGAAACAAATATACATTAAGATTTGTTTTTCGTTTTCCCTCTCTTTTTTGTGCATATAACAAAGGCACCATTCGGAAAATCTTAACAGACAAGCCTCCTAACCATTATTTCCAACCATGTTGGGGATGGATTGCCCTGGAGTCTCAGAGACACTTCTGAGAGAGTCCACAGTGACAAGGGAGTCACACATAGTGGAGGACTGGGATTGATCCCCTTACCACTGCGAACCGTCTCTTACCCTGCCGGACATCGGACACTGTGTTCACATTGGGTTTTCTACCCACTCCCCCTCCTCTTCCGTCCTTCATTCTTCTAAGTGTGCCCGTGACCAAAGCACTCCTCTCCCCTTGTTGGGGAGGGATCCAGCATCTATGCCTTGGAGTCTCAGCGACCCCGCTGAGAGAGTCCACCGCGACAAGGGAATCACCCATAATGGAAGACTGGGAATGATCCCTTTATCGCGGGGAGCTATCTCCCACCCAGCCGGACTTCAGACACAGTTTCTTCCTCGTCTCCTCACTGTGTCTCCTACCCCCGGCCTCCCCCACCTCTTCCCTCCTTCATTCTTGCTTGCCTCCCCAATTCCTTTCCTCTCTCCCCTGAATCTCTCTCCCCCTATCTGCTTTGTTTATCCTTGTGCCTATGCTCCGCATAATCTCCCTCCCCGTCGTCCTTTCACATTACCCCCTTACCGTTCTACACGCCATGAACCAACGGATGTAACTTGTAATTGATGTACCTTTCTGTAACAATGTTGTAACTTGTAACCTATGTAACTCTCCTCATGTAAAGCGCTCTGATACCTCCAGGTCTAGCCAGGGCTATATAAAACTCAAGTCAATAAATACATTAAATAAAAATCCCTCCACAGTGACATTGGGTTTAGTGAGCTTTAGGTGTGTTGGAGATTTGAGCAAATTGGAATTCAACTGGAACAACATTAGAATTGTGTATAATGTTGCAAATGTTGGCATAATTCTGAGGTTCAAGGTTTCATAAGGGAGAACTGCTTAGATATACCTAATGGGTTTGAATTGGCTGTTGTCCACAATCTGGTTCACGGCATGAGGGTTTTTGTCTATGCAGATGGTCATTTGTTAAGTCTTTTCTATTTGACAGCACAATCTGTCTGATTGCTAAAGACCTATTTTGAACTTACAGTGGGCTTACATCCCACCCATTGCCATCCCACCCATTTGTTCAGTTTATTTTCACTGTTAATTTGCTTGCTTCCTGCTTGATGGCTTGCCTTTCTCTTCTTGTGTTTGTCCCTCCCCTGAGGCATAGCCTTTTTCATTATGGTCACTTTGATTGACTGACTTGTAGCCTTTCACTACTCACATTAAAGGATGTTTTTTCTTTTTCGTTCAGAACTCCATTAGAGTGCATGTGTTTCCAGTTTTCTCCCTCGTGTGTTGCTTTCCCTCCTCAAATACCCACCCAGCCATGCATGTTGCTCCCCTCCCAGTTTGGTGACAGGGCTATTTTGCTAGGGTAAGGCTGAAAAGCAGACTTTTAGGGTTGTTTTGTTTCATCTCTTTCATTTCACATATTGCACAAACTTTAGCACATAAAGGCTGTTAAGGAACTGGGAAAAGGGCCATCTGCTCCACTGAGCTGCCGTCTGAGTCAGAAGGTGTACTTACCATGACACTTTTCCTGGAGGCCCATAAATCTGCTCCCTGGCCTAACACAAATAATTAATTGGCTGAATCTGGTGGAAAGTAATTTAGGCCTTGGAAATTATTCCCTTTGCATGTTAAAAATGCAGTATTCTTTTAAAAGTGTGTTCAGCTTCCTGAGTGAAAGGTATTTGAAAAATAAACTGTGCCATTTATAAAGATTGAAAACATTGAATTTAACATACAGTTTTAGATGCCATAAGATATGTTTGCTTTTTTCCTTTTACTTTGTATTAAACAATACTTTACAGACAAACATTGTCAACGCCAACAGCTCAACACGTGCATTATAAAGGCGAGATCTATTGGCTTTGCCAATGATTGCTTATTGTCTGAATTGAATTTGACATTTTAGTATACAATATGGCCCCTTTGAGCCAATCATCCGCTGATTTGAGGGTATTTCTACATCCCACGAGGAGTACTTTTCTGGTACGTGCAGGTATACTATTTGAGAGTATCTTGTTGGGGTCATTGTGGTAGGGAGTGTCCAAAAAAGGGATGAGTTTGCTGGGACTTAATATCAACAGAGGGTGGCATGATAGTGTCAGATGAATTAGAGAACAAAAGAGAAGTCTTTTGTAGCTCATATACCATCTAGTGAGGGGGTTCTCAACCTTTTGACAACTGTGGAGCTACACGTAATCATTAGTGGAACCTAGGAAGCCCCAAAGAATCCTTAGACCCTCACTGTGCCATTACTGGAGGTGGGGGCCCGGGCCTAAGTATTTTTAATGATTTGACCAGCAACAAATACAGAAACAAGCATTCATTAAACAAATACACAAATTATTAAAAATTTGATTTAATTAATAAACAAATATTTTTAAAAAATCAATTGGTTTTAATGGGAAAGAATTGGGCTTTTCAAAATGAGAGACCACTCTTGTCCAAAATATATTCTGTTTGATGCACTTGCACTGCTCTAACTAATTAATCTGCGGATATTAAATTCATTTTTAGCCTCCAATTTCAAATTCCTTGACATTTTCGAATGTTTTAAAAATGTTCAATTATGCATTACATTTTAGTGCATATATACTTTATAAATCCATACTATTATTAATTTTTCGAAGCTGTTGCAGACCCCCTGAGTAGGCTTTGCGGACCCCCAGGGGTCCCGGGACCACAGGTAACGAACCACTGATCTAATGGATTTAAATATGCTGAACGTTACCTGCCCAGACACACTCTGACAATATCTCATTCTTGTCGTTGGAGAAAATAGACGGTAACAGCAATGGGACATAAAATTATTAAAGCAATCATTATTTTATTACAATTCACAAGTTCCCACCAGGAGAGGGTGACTAAAGAGTTATGTGTCTAGACTACGATAAACAACATCTAATAGGAATTAATGGTTAATCGTCAATATTGAGTCTAGGTGTTTGGAAACTAATTCACCTAGTTTTTATGGGATGATTTCCAGCAGAAAGTTGTGTTTCAATTATTTTGGACTGTACTGTCAGACAAACACAATTTGAGTCCAGAGCTTGGACAGTCACTGTGAGTGCCTCTGCTTGAATGAAATTATTTAGATATGACCTGTTGGCATAAATTGGAGCTTTAGGAAGTAAAACAGAGATTGATCAGTTCCATAAAGGCCTCCGATAGGCTATACAATTGTAATGTAAGAGACAACTTTGACCATTTTAAATAGTAAAAGGCCTTTTCTACGCCTCGGGCTGCAGCACAGATGGGGTAATATGAGAATTAGGTTGCTCAGGAGTCCAGTTTTTGAGCATACAAGTCTTGTCATTTAGAAGCAATTTGGACAAAATGTAATTCATACATTGATTTGGAAACGTTTTACTAGTTAGATTTCTACGTGTTTAGTTGGCCATTTCAGCAATATAATTATGGTATTGTTCGCAGTAGCTTACATATCTTGTGCTATGCTTTTTTATGAATGGAATGGACCAACTGTGTAATATATAAAAATAATTTACAAGTCTTTCATATTATATATGGTTTACATATGTAATTTTGCATTTGGCCTTCTCTATTCTGGTGTAGTTCCTTTTTCCAGTACTTTTCCTGTGCCATTTTGTTCCTGATGTAGTTGATTGGTGACGTGGCTTCTAGTGAACTGACGTTTTAAAATGTTCCTGCACTAAGTTCACTTTCCTCCAATCTCAAAGTATTTTATGTGTTAATAAATAGCAAGGTGTAAAGTAAACAAATTTAAAATGTGCCTGCATCATTGTAGCTTTCAAGCAATTTGTTTCAATATTTTCAAGTCATATTCCTAAATCTTTTTAAAAAAAATATTTTTCTAGTTTTCTTACTGAGGGAAGAAGGTGTAAAGTCATTTTTAAATTAAAACTAAAATGGATAGCCCATGACTCCATGTCACCAGGGGCACAGTGTTCTATCCCCGAGTTTTGCGTTGTAAACCAATTACATAATTGGAGTGGTATTCGTGGTACGAAGTCAATTGAATCAACTGGACAACCACACCTGAAAATTATTTTGAAAAGGACCGCTCAGGACTAGAAAATGTAGGAGGTGACATAAGTCATCTGGCAACTTTAAAACCTGCAGAGAAATAATATGGTTTTAAATGACATTGAATTCATTTTTTAAAAAAAATAGATTTACATGGTCGTGAGTATAACAAAATTAACAGGAAGCCACAACATGGGCCTGAGGTTATGCCTCTAGTGTGCGCCGGGAAACGTCAGAGGTGGGCTGAGACAGAAGTGCTTCTGCCCCTTCCGGTGGGCCTATCCGTGCTCACCCCTCCCCGCTGCAGCCTGGGCGGACCTGGGGCCGCTCCTTCCTTCCCTCCTCCCCTGGCCCGAGTGTGCGCTGCCAGCGGCAGGAGGAGCTGCAGCATGGCGGCCGTGGAGAGCAGCCGAGTGTGCGAGACGCAGGGCTGCTGCAGCCAGGCCAAGCTGCAGTGCCCCACCTGCATCAAGCTGGGCATCCAAGGATCGTACTTCTGCTCGCAGGTAGGGGAGGGGATGGATTCGGGCCTGTGCGGGAGCAGTAGGGTGCGTGCATGCGAAGCCCAAGCGCCGGCACTCACGCTGTCAGCAGTGAACACCCTGCCGGGGTTTGATCTGGCTGATATGCCTGGGCACGAAGCTTGCCTCGTCTGTGTAAGAGGGCGGCACCAGCTCCACTTTGAGCCGGGTGCTGCTCCTGTGCAGGTGCAGAGGGGCCTAGCCCGTAGCTGCGATCAGGTGGTGCGGGAGTTGGAATGAGTGTCGGCATTTATTTATATAGCCCTTGAAATATGGGGTTTGACAGAGCAACCCTGCACCTTTCATGCAGTTTGCGAGTTGCACATAAGCTCGCCCTTCGCCTTAATCTTTCTTAAAATGTAATTTGGGTTCACAAGTTTCATTTAGGATTTTCTGCACGTCTCTGGTTCTCTATAAACCTCCATCTTTTTACAACTTTGTCCTGCTCGCCGCGTTGCCACAGCCTCCGCTTTCTGCAAGTCAGTCTCTGCACGTGGGTCCCATGCTTTTTTTTTTCTCTCCGTTTCCAGACTTTATTTCTACCAATCTTATTTTTCTTTTATTTCCAGTGTATTTCAAAATGACCTTGCCCTAAAAAATAATTTGATGTGTTGTACTGTACTGTTCTGCGGGGGGGTTAAGTTAATAATTTTTTATTTTTATTATTTTTTATTGACCCTTTCCCTAGTCATTGTGTTACTTACAGGGACGCTCTGTGCCACCGGCATCATTACGAAGATGTTTAGGTCAGCAGTAACGTAAAGGACAGCCTTTCTTTCGGGTGTGTTACAGGAGGTTTTGAGGCCTTAAGTAACTTCTGAGATTGACACATGACAGCACTTTATGCAGGGTTAAATAAAGTTAAACGCACCTCAGTATCATCACGCGCTACATGAAAGCACTTCCCACATATGCTCAAAACAAAAACACCCTACCAGTCACGCACACCACATGGTGTAGGTTGCAATCCGTATGGATAAGCGCTTCAGCGCCCCATAAAATGGTAGTAAGCGCTATATAAATACGTTACAATACATTCTTTATATTATGCCATTTTTACAATATACCTAAATGTGTGATGGTTCGGGCCAAGGATTGTGAATGTTTGTATCATCTAGGATGGAAACTAACCTACAAGTTCTAGCATATTTGCATAGCAGGTACATTAAATACAAAAAAGGTAAAAATAAAATATAAAATGCTTGTCGAATGACCTTTTGGTTACAGTAAGAAGTGATCCACACTTTTTTTTTTTTTTTTTTTTTTTGGAAAGAGCATCAGTTTGAGGCTATTTACCTTGGTTCATGGTCATGGTGCAGATACATTATGGCAGATTCACATAACATTTTCTCCATCTTTGTGGAACTAAGGTGCGCAAAATGAGTACTTAGCAGTAGCAGAATAACTGGGAGCTAAAACATTATACTGAAGCATGCAGTTATTCTCACACAATGGCAGATTGACCACATTCATCTAATATTGTAGATCACTGCGGTATTGCTGGGAACGTTTATGAATCAATGAAAATTAAAAACAAATGCTCCAGGTGTAGAGCTAATCCACTTGAGGCAAACTTGTCACTTTAAATAAAGAAGGGTGCATTGTTATTCGGGTTCATCATTATAAGAAGTCAGAACTATAATTCAATGCCCAGCATCTGACACTTGACACTCCCACTGCTGTCTGTGGCTTGAATACAGTTTCATAAACGGATGCAATGGAGTTGTAGCATCAAACTTGTAGGTGCTGTTCAGAAACTGTTAATACTCTGTCCACAGTCACTTGCAACATTTGGAAGTAAGTCAGAAGGTCTTGAAGTTGACTTGGACATTCACTCAAAGCCATGTCTGCTGCGTCAAGGCAACCAGGATTTCTTTTGGTTAAGAGCTGGGTTCTGGTAGTCTGGGCTACTTGGAGATGGAAATATTACCATTTTGGCTTCATGAAAACGTTCCTGTCGGAACACTAATTTGTCTCTGAAAATGATTAGGATGGGACAAGTGACCAATGTATTGTGGAAATTAAAAGTTGTATATCTGTTCATTGATTGTGTAGTTTGTTTTTATATGTATGACCTGAAAATACATAACTAGTTATAGCCGAATTGTGAATGACTCCCAGTGTTTAGGTTTGGGCATGTTCTTGGAAAAAAATTGGCCCAAGTTTCGAAGTAATGGAGAGAAGAGTTCTTTATCGAAGTTTGTGAGTTTTAGGAAGTATGTAGTGATAAATGTTTCTGTACATTATCTCCATTTTAGCTGTGTTTGCTGTTGATTGTGTATTTATTGAGTTTTTTTTATTTGTATTGCTGTGTACCCTGTTGCTATAAAAATGCAAAAGTATGTGACTGCTGTTGGTCTTTAGGAGATGTTAAAGGATGTAGGTAACCTTGGTGAACGTTATGGATCTGTTTACGAGGCCTGGAGACTGAGAGGGGGTGCATTTTCAGTTGTCAGGCCCTGTTGATTGAGGAGGGGTGGTACAATGAAAGTCTTCCTTTCAGAAGCGGCTGAGCAGGATAATCTGGCTAGTGACATTGAGTTTTGCTCCGTTTTATATAAGCATCAGTAAGCATGCATCCCTTTCGTTGATTCCTTATGGGCTTCGTGCCAGATTTTGATTGTGGTTTTTGTTTCATACACTAGGTGGAAGCTGAATTGAAGTTGTCTGAGAAGAGTGTGGGTTTTGATGTGCATTTTAAGTTGGGTAGCAACCGAATTGTTAGTTTTTGCTTTTGAGGGATAACACTAGGTCTGTAAATGCTGTTCTTGGGGATAATGGGTGGACTTCTCGCAAAGGACTTTGAAGGTGGCTTGTTTTGATGTGTGCTTAGTAAATGACTTGTTCATAAGGAGGGTAGTGAATGGTGCTTTGTTATGCTTGCTCTTTGACACGTTTGGTAGAGATGGTGTCTCTGGATGAGGTGGAGTCTTTTAGTGTCCTTTATTTTAACAAGAAACAGATCAGAGATCTGACATACTAAGCCCTTGGATGCTTTAGTGACTCTGCTAGAGCTGGGCTAGCTTATTTTAAGAAAGATTCCCACTCAAACGAGACTGACTACTTGTTAGCAGTGCTGCTGATTATCTGGATTTCTGCCTTTGTGCCAATCGATTGAAGATAAGCTCTCCATTATTCAGAGGTGGACGCGAGTCATGTAAGTTGGAATATCTGATTTACGATATAAGGGTTCTTATTGGCGGGTATGAATTTGAATACTGTCTGCACACAGTTCGAATTGTGACTGGCTATGTGAGTTGATCATACTCTTCTTTGCAGGTTCCTGGACTGGCTGTGGCTTGCGTCACAAAGCACAATGAAGCATGACTTGTAACTTACTCCGAGATGTCTCTCCAAGAAGTTGTGAGAATTTTCTGTTTGTGGCATACTGCTTGGTGCATCGGGAGACTGTTGTTTTTGTTAGCTGTGTGACACGTCAGGATCTCCAATTTAACTGGCACTATTGGATACATTTACATCCTAGGGCTGATCCTCTTTGTTGTGCTCCGCTGTAGATGAAACAATATGTGTGCCAAGTCATCCTAACCTTTTAAACATGATGTAGATAAAGCTTCAATTCTTCTTTTATTCTATTTTTTAGCTTTGTGTGCATGGTGAGTGCTCATCTTATCACACCACACATGCTTAGAGATACAGAAACAGGTTTTTGGCTAGCTCCTTTCAGTCGTTGGCTACTGCCGTTAAGCTGGCTTTTGGTATTGGCTAACGGCTGTTCTTCAGAGATGTTAACACAGCATTTTATGGATGGTAACACTTTTTTCAGAAATAGTCTGCACGTGCATTAGCTAATGCCTTTATTTTATTTGTTTTTCCTTAAGGAGAGTCTTGTGTTCCTTAAGCAGGTTGTTGCTAGCCCACAGTGTTACACCCAGCCAATTCCGCTCCAGTCCTTCCCATCAGCTGTTCTGGATGTTACTTTAAATATTTTTTTATTATACCGCCCTGCTCCCCCCCCCCCCCAACCCACCTTTCAGGTGCCTGATGGCTGTGGAGTGCAACAGAGCCACTTGATTCACTTTTAAGTGCTCCAAAAATGGCCACCAGCACGTCATGATGCATGCATTATTGCACACATTTTCACATGTTGCAATTTATTCACATACATATGCTCGCACAGTGTCCACCTTGGAATGTTTGCTCAATGGTTGTCTTTTGGGCATGTGCGTAGAATGCGAGTTATGCATATGTCTTTGTCGTGACTTGCTGGACAGACATGAAGTGCAGATACAAACAAGCATGACAAAGCCAATAGACGGGCCACACCTTTGCTAGGAAGGTGCCAATTGGCTTTCCCAATGCTTGTTATCGTTTGTGATTTTGGTGTCAATGCAGTGCTTTCAAAAGTAGGTTATGCCATGCAAATCAGCCGAAGTAGTGTTTTGTGGGAATCCTGTGTGGGAAGTCATTCCAGGCTTTACAACTTTCTAAGGCAAAGGCAATTTTACAGGTGGTGTGCTGGCAAGAGATAATTTCCATTGTGAATAGCTAGTGTGCAGCAATTTTCTTTTTGCAGAACCTATGTCGGTAGGTGTCTGTGGTGCATTTTTATAGACTACAATATGAGACTGGTTTGTAATTGTGTGTTGCCGTAATAAGTTTTGTTCAGGAACGTGGGGAATAGATGTAGTGAGCTGATGTAAGACTAGTTCTGGTGATAATGAACTGTTTTAGGAGGGTTTTCTCGCTTGAGAACAAATACACTGGGCAGCTTGTATTAAAGGCGACCTTTTCCTGCTCCCTTTACCTCTGCTTTCCCCAGTTGGACCTCTTTAAGCTGTGAACATTTATACAAAGCACCAGACTCTGTTCCTCTCTCCCAAACTCCACACAGACAATTAGATTTTTCCTCTTCCCTCTTTGAAAACATGCTCCTCAGAAATTGAACTACTGAAGTGTTAATGGTGAATTTCTTGCTTCCAGAGCTCAATTAGCAGGAATGCGGCAATAGCAGTTCCAGACTTTTTTCTGTGCTCCTCACCCTGGCTGTATTTGCATATCTTTGTGGGAGTGCAACTCATTGGATGTGCAGCCTGATCTTAAGAGAAAATATTATGTTGACATTGGCTTTGAATGATTGACGTTGGTGTGACCTGGGCAGATATTGATCTGTCTATCTTAGTTAGGACCTAGTTTTAATTGGAAAGGGTTTTTTGTTTTACTAATAATTTGGTGCTGTTTGACGACTTTCAGGACCTATTTTTGCCACTCGTTTCAGCTGCTGTCTGGAAAGTTCCTGGGTGATTCGTCAAGCGGGTACCGAGAAAAGGGGGGTGATCCCAACATTCGTTATCCCCATGCAGTTTCCATAGGGATTTGAGACACGACTACAGCCCAAACTGCTAAATGGAATTACACACATTTGGTAGAAAGCTAGATCTTGGTCCAGAAAGAGTGCTTTTTGTAATTTGGTGTGAATCTGTTCAGTAGTTTGGGAGTTATAAAAGGGAAAAAGATTTATGTATATCTACAGATACGTGTCCACCTAGGTAGATCCACGTGCCAACAGTATTGTCGTGATTGGCTGGCTGCAACCTTGGGGCACGGTTCCCAGGGGTGGGGTTGGTGGGTGGTGGGGGAGGGGGTGGTGGTTAGGGGTGTAAAGTAGAAATTGGATATATGGGGTCAGGTTAGAGGTATCCCGATGGAGAGGGTCTGTGAGGGACCCCTCATGGGCAAGAAATTGTCCAAAAGCATTTTTTTGGCAGCACGCAAGGATCCAGACCCCAGTCTAATAAACACACACCCACATACATCCATACACACACCCATGCAGCAGCTTACACACCCATACAGCCACTTACACTCACACCTATACAGCAAAACCATTGACGCACCCACTCACACCACTGAAGCCCACACAGCCACTTACACAGCCACTCATACACCAACCCATCACACACACCCACACCGGCACCCATACAGCCCCTCACCCATTCAGAGACCCAGAAACCACGTACACACTCATACAGCCTCTCACACACCCACCTACAGACCCAGACCCACACAGCCCTTCACACACCTAGTTACTTAAACAGGCACCCTCTGATACACCCGCTCAGAGACCCAGAAAACCACTCATACACCCAGTTATACATCCATTCATATATCCATTCAGCCACTCACACATTCTCTTACACATCCATACAGTCACTGATTCATCCACTCGGAGAACCTCACGCAGCAAATCACATACCCAGTCAGACCCCAAAACCTTTCACACAGCCATTTCCACACTCGTACAGCCCCTCAACCATCCAGAGAATCAATCCTGCATCCACTAACAGACCTACACAGTCCTCAGATACCCACACACAGGCAGTGATATAGTTATATAAATTGTATTAGGATATGTTTGTATTAAATGTGTTTAGTATGGAATTTGTGCTTTTGGTTGGGGTCTGATCCGCCTGCAACATAGCTGGCAGACCCCTTATTTGGAAGTTGATACGCCACGGATCCAAGTGAGATTTGAAAAAAGCATTTGAAAAGAGCCTTTGTGATAATGGTGTGTAGATGATTACTACACATAGAACAGGATGCAGTCTTTTAATTTGTTGAGGAACACGCTGTTGCCTGTGTCTGGGAAATGGATTCCTTCTTTTCGTTTTCTTCCGTCGTTGTCGAAGAAGAACTTGTTATGGTACACAGAGCCCATTTTGTGATGTCAAAGTGGTTTCTCTAATTTTGAGATGTTTTCGTTGTGAGAAGTTGGCCTGGTATATTCTGTCCACTAGTTATAGTGGGCACCTTGTACCAGTCCAAACAACCCCTTATTGATGATAGGTTAAAGACAACCTTTATTGAAAGCTATCCTAGTGGTACCTATGGAGAGCAGCCTTCAGGCTAAGTCTTGAAGGAATGTAAAGCAGCTTGTTTTACCAGTCTATAATCTCTTGAATGGCTAAATGAAAGGCAACCACACCAGGTATATATATAAAATATATGTATTTATTTCTAAACACACCCTACTAGTCTCTTTATGAGGCTAGAGGTCAAAACACATGTTACACTTCAAATATTACAGTTAAATAGCACAAATACACGTCCGGCCCTAGGGGCGAGCCAAACCATATACTAAATTAGTGGTAAAAGAACCACGACTTAACTAGACGCAAGGCCTAGAGCCTGTAGAATCGCTGGGACCCCAAGGAACCACCCAACGTAGTGACACAGGGGACCCACAGGGGCCTTGTGCAGTGTGAGAACACAGCAGTGAGCTCCCGTTAGCTTCTATGGGGAAAGTCGCAGTTAGGTTTTTAAAGATTAGGGACACTTACAGATGAGCTAGGACCAAACCCTTTTGGACTTGGGAAGTTCTAGGGTCAACACCCACGGAAGCACCGGAGTACTCTCGTTACCTGACCCAGGGAAGCTGGGTGCATAGGTGTCAAATGGTGTCGGGTCGCGTCGTCGTTTTCAATGGGAGCTGGCAAAGAAGTGCTGCTGCCGGGAAGATGCGAAGTGTACGAAGAGATCCAAACCTGGATCGAGGTCGAGAAGAACCTGAAAGCAGTGACCAGGGCATGATAGGCGAATGACCACCGAAGTTGGGTGATTTCAGGTGAAGAAGGTGAAGCTTGACTCTTCAGCCACGAGGACCAGGAGGCGTCGAGGACGGCCAGGAGCTGGATTCGAGCTGTCCCACGAAGGATGTCTAGTGCTGCAGCGTCGGTGCCCGGATTGGACACAACAAGCCTTGGCAACAGCAACCCACGCAGAAAGGAGAAAGATGCTTCGGTGCAGACCAGCAAGATCTGAGGGACTCGCTACGCGGTGGGGAATCAGGGCACGTCTGGAGCAACCAGGGAAGCCCAAGGAAAATCAAAGTTGCCTTCACAGGGACCCACCACTCGATGGACCAGGGATTGCGAAGGAGCCTCGAGCTGAAATGCAAGAAGTGGGCTCATGGAACACTCGTGGAGTGTAGGCCCGCTATCTTCGGTGCAGATTGTGCTCGGGCGTTGGCTGCAAGTAACCCAAAGCACGACTTCGAGACACAATGGACTTGCAAATGTGCACGGTGACCAGGAGTTTCGGTTCCACATTACTCACTAGGGCTGCGGGTCTCAGCTTTTTGGGGACTTGGGTCGGCCTCTGAGAAGTTTGCCAATACTTCGGAGTCCGGCCGGAGCTTTGGAGATACGGACCGGCAAAATGCTTCGTTGGTGCCTGCTAAGCAGGGGAGTCACTCCTTGACCCCAAGGGAGATTTCTTCAGTCCTCTAGTCGAGCCTCAAAGTTCCATGATTCAGCTACAGAGTTTCGTCCAGGGATTTCTAAAGTCCTGTTGCCAGAGGTTCCTTACTTATACGTAAGGAAGGGGTTGGACTAACTCTGGGGAGGGTTTGGAAAGAGGGGTGACTACACCCATTTCCTTTGTCCAGTTTTGCGACAGAGCAGGGGCTGGAAGCCCCTGAACCGGTTTGAGCTGGACTATGCACAGGGACACTAAATGTGCCCCCAGTGCAAGGACTTCAAAGCACTCTGAGAGTGCTCCCACCCAGCCCCAATACACATCAGCCTGTCTGGGAGGTGGTTACACCTCCCTGAGACAGGAAACCTATTGTCTGGGCCTCCCCTGCCGGAGTTTCGGTCAGCAGCAGGAGGCCAGACCCGTGTCTGTGGCTGCAGCATTCATTTGGTGATGCCAGGGCTCCGTTAAGTTGGTACCGGGTACACCGGTGCTGTCATGTCTCTCCCTCTAGAAGGGTGGGATCATACTCACACCAGTTACTGGTGTGGGGGTATGATTCCAAGGTGTTTGACACCAAACACGACATGTTTCCGTGCAGCCAGTCCAAAGTTAGCATTTACCGTTGGGTTATAATGCACTTAAGAGTATATGGTCAGGCTGCACCACTGACAACCCCGGAGAAGAGATTCCGAAGGCTGCAGAGGGGCTCAGCTCATGCCTGGGCACCCTCTCACATATAACCAAGCACCCTGCCTTCAGGATTGATAAGGCCTGACATAGGGGTGACGGATAGGTTTCCATGTGCACCGATAGGTGAGGTATAGTGAACCTTACCCAGGCTGCAGTAGCAGACCAGTAGTGTCATTTTGGAGGGCTTTTCAGGGGTGGCACAATACATGCTTCAGCCCCTGGTAGGCCTCTGGGGTACCTATGCCCTGGGTACATAGTGTACCATATACTAGGGACTCACAAGGGTACCCCAGAATCCAATCTAAAGTGTACCTAAAGTACATGGAATCAATTTAGAAGAGAAAGCAGAAAGGCTGGGGCCCTGAATAGCGGGGTCCCAGCCAAACTAAGTCAAAAACCATCAAGACACCAGGAAAAAAGTGGGGGCAACCATGTAGTCAGATTCCACCTTCCTACATTTGTGTTTTCTCTATCTGTGGGCAAAACCGGTTTGGCCACTGCCACTTTCGTCTTTGGCAGTTTGTGGGGAAAGAGTGACGTTAATGTACCCAAGGTATCCTTCATTTGGATTTCCAGTCCTACACCAGTAATTGTGCTTGGGTCATTGCCACTACAGTTAACAATCATGAGGTATAGATGTTGGCAATCCGCAATGCTTTCAACCAAAGGCAGTAGTTGATGCCACTTTAACCCTCTCTGGCAAACCCAAGTAATTGTACATTAGATAAACCTAGGCCAATGTCACTGCCATTCTTTCTAGCACCCTCTCTGGCCTAAAACACAAAACTGTGGTTCATAATCCAGGCACTGAACATTTTGGAGACAAGCAGGAGTACAGGATTAGGCTGCAGCAGAATGAGGCATTTTTGAAGAGGAGTTGGCTACAATGGAAGACAGCAAGTAATCTAAAAGAACATATTTGATTGGGTGGTAGAAATGTGCAGAGAACAACAATTAGGCAGTGACTTTAAGGAAAAAAGTAACTAACTTTGTGATTGACTATGGGGAAAAAAAAGTTATGATGTTTGGGATATGCTTTGAATTACTTAGTCAAACCAGACCTGCTACAGTTAATGCGAAGATAATATGCTGTTTAGAAGAAGTGTTGTGAACTTAAGACCTCCTGGTAGGTAGAGGCTAATGAAAACGGAGCTAAAAGGGTAAGGGAACAAAAGAGACTTCAGTGTAAAACTGAAAAGCAGACTAGTGTACAAAAATTGCTCATTTGGGAGGATGTCCTGTAATTATAATATTTTATAAAATATAAATGAAAAGCATTAACAGCAGATTTTGAAATGCTTTTGAGGGCTTCCATGTGAATCCGCGGCTGATTCTCAGGAGGGGCTGAGCACCGCAGTGGATCCGCAAAAAACTTACCAAATTGGACTTCTTTACAGGAAACATATAAAAAGGGTTGAAATAAATAGTGACCATTTAGTGGTGGTATTGCAAAAATAAAAGATGAAAGGAAGTCTACACTAATTGCAGGTTTCAAACCCCAGCCCAAGGCCTCCGACTTCTTCAAGCAACACAACGACCCGGCTTCCACCACAGACATTCTACTAACTGAATGGAGCCAGCATGCTTCAAAGAACACCTCCTCCATCATGAACTCTTCACTCAGGAGCCCCATCCAACCCAGGCCCTCACCCCATCTACAATTCAAGCGAAGCCAGAATCGGCCATGTACTCACCACCTTGTTCATCACCTCATTTGCCATGACCACCTTCTCAGAAGACTGGAAACATGCACATGTCAATGCCCTACTAAAGAAACCATCATCAGACCCAAACTAACTCAATGACTATCGACCTATCTTCCTGCCTCCGTTCCCGACCAAAGTATTCGAAAAAGCCATCATCAACCAACAACTCTCTTGACATCTGGAACAGTACCTCCTACTTGACTCCTGCCAATCTGGATTCTGCAGCAGCCACAACACAGATTTCCCTCATTCCGACTACTGACGACATCCAAGTCCTAATCAACCAAAAAGAAATTGCGGCTCTGATCCTCATAGACCTCACAGCAGTCGTTGATATGGTCTCGCGCAGTACCCTCATCACAAGGCTGCAGAACATAGGCATCCAGGTAGCTGCTCTCTGATGGATTACCTCCTTCCTCACTAGGAGAATGCAAAAAGTCCATATTTCCCACTCACCTCAGACCCAAAAAATTATCTGTGGAGTACCCCAAGGATCCCTTCTCAGCCCAACCCTCTTAAACTCTTGAGACACCTCTGGCCAGCATCGCCAAAAACCACGGACTCCACATCATATCCTATGGTTACGGTACAGAACTCATCCTCTCCGAAGAATCCACCGACTCCAAGACCCACTTCAATAACTGCATGACAGACGTCGCCAACTGGATGAAGGGCAATGGCCTGAAGCTCAACTCTGATACGACAGAGGTACTGTTTTTCAGACACAAAAGCTCTCCATAGGACGCATCATGGTGGCCCTTAGAATTTGGAGCCACTCGTACCCCCACTGACCACGCTAGGAACTTGGGCATCATTCTGGATAACAAGATAACCATGACCACACAGGTCAACTTTGTCATCTCCTGCTTCTTCATCCTCTGCATACCTCTTAAGATATTCAAATAGCTACCCCAAAGCTCAAGGCACACCATCATTATTTCCTGTCGACTAGACTAAGGAAACGCCGTCTACGCAGGGATCGCAACTTACCACCTCTGACAACTACATACCATACAGAATGCCGCAGCCAGACTTGTCCTGGACCATGCATACAAGGTCTTACACAACTGTGGACCCACCTAGTTGAACCACCACCTGAACTTCCATCAGCCTACCAGACACCTCCGCTCTGTGTCCCCTTCTCTTACCCACACATGCTGCACCTGACATAGCAGATACGAAGGTCACTTCTCCTCCTACCTTGTAGCAAAGACATGGAACAAGCTACTCTTTAATCTAAGGACTCCAACCCCCCACCCCCCCTCCCCCCTCCCCCCCATCTCTTTCAGAGTACCGAAAGTCCCTGAAGACCTGGCTGTTTGGCTATTCAACTGGACCTTGCTAGCGACTTAATAACCTCACTGGTGACAAGAAGCATTCTACAAATGTACTGATTTATGATAGATGAGTACTTGTGTGAATTGTGGGTGTGGCACTTAGCATATGCAGGTGTATCAACACTTCCCCTCTCGCACATTCCCCAATTATTTTATCCACCGGAGACATGTTAAGTGGAAATTCCCACTTCCTCTAAATCTACATATGTGTTTCTTTTCCAACCTAGGGAAGGCCCTTTCTCCAGCTTTTTAAAGCAATACGTTAGTGTGCTTCCTCTGTGGCCGAGCAATTTGCAAACTGGCTGTGATATCCACAAACCAGTTTGTGGAACTTGATCATGTTTTGCCTGGTCACACCTATCGAATTGTCACTTTCTTGCTACTTTAAATACAACTTTTGGCAAATTGTTATATTGGTTGGTTGTCTATGTTCTGATTTACAAGTGGCCTGCTCACTGATCCTTTAAACTGATATTATGAAACAACATGTATGCAAAGCTATGTGAATAGGACCCAAAATGATTTGTCTATGAACAAAAGCTAGTCTGGATAGAAAGGTAGAATTCAAATTGCTGTTATTGCATGCACTGCAAACGTCTGTGCATGCAGAAAGGTATTCTGGTGTAAATATTGACACGATCACTTAGCATTTCACCCTTTCAAAGCTGAGAGATTGCCTGTGCTTAATAATTTCGACACCTTTTATTAGTGCATTGCTTTTGTGATCTGTGCCATAGACCTTTGGTTATGCCTTTAACCAGATCATATGTTCTTAATTGGCTATAAAATGTTTTAAAATATGCTCTTCACTACAGATTTTATAAGTGCTCAGTTTTTAATTGAAATTAACACTTTCAAGGAAAACAGTATTTTGATGATTGTGTAAGTTCTTGGATGAAATGTGGAGAACCAAGCCAGAGAGGAAGCATTCTGTGTATATATCGAGAGTGAAGTATCCGGTCCACCATTAAAGGGTTTGGTTGGATGGACTGTGTGTGGCTCTGCATGTGGGTTCTTTGCTTTGCCCGGCTATTAGAATATTTCTTTTTGGGTAGCAGCCACTCAGCGTGGATCAGAGATCTGCACCCTGTTGTTCTGAATAATAGTTGGTTGGACTGTATTACATTTTCAATAATTTTCAGTTCCTGACTTGCAGAATCAAGTGTTGTGTGTTTTCAACTAGAACATTGAGCTTGTCCAGTCATAAGTTAGGTGAACCCTGGTATATCCAGAAAGGTTCTTTGCAATGCACTTTAGCAAAGTTGTATACAGGGATGCAAGTCTGCTGTCCACTCAAACTATCACATGGACACTCTTCCTCATATCTTACTTTTCATCCACCACATTCCCACAGGACAAAGGGAGTTGGGCTAAAATATATTACAGATACAACACTTTCTTTCTATAAAATAATCTAATTCGAGGTCTTGGGCGTAGTGGGGCAATGTAAGTGTTATGTATGTACATTTACAAAGACAGTCCAGTATAGTGATAGTTCCATTACATTTGTGTAGGCGTAGTGTAGATTTAGTAAGGAAAATAAGGAAAAACAAGAATTAACCTGCTTATTGTTCTATATAACGGCCTGTATCACAGTGAGGCACCAGGCTGTTGTCAGCAGCAACTAAATAACATGTACACACAGACTTCCTTTCTTTTTTTTTTTTTTTTTTTTTTTTTTTTAACTTTATTTTCTTGAAAATCAAAACCAGTCATAGCAGGTACTATTTACAGAGATATGCAAAATGAAACGTATGGAAAAAAAGAAACCCAAAACAAAAGAGCGTAATACATGAGAAACACCGTCTAAAACACAAAAGATAAAATACATCCCAATAGACGGGATAAATACTGCAGAACAAAGAGAGCAACATGAAAAGAAAAACAGCATTACACATGAATATAAATTTGGGCCTTGTCCGTAAAAAGAAATCAATACTTTAACCATTCAGCTAAAGGGTCCCAAATCACGTCTCCTTCTCCCCCTCAATAGAAACACAGAAGACTCCAAATTGTAAACAGCAAGCATTTTAGCTCTCCTATTAACGAAAGTGGGTGCTTCAGGACTTAGCCATTGGGAGGTAATACAAAGCCGAATCATGGACATTGCTACAAACAAAAGAGCAGAAACCGATCTAGATCTTTCGACCATCACTGTGCTTTCACACCCCATTATCACCATCTCTGAAGAAATGGTAAACAGGATATTCAGCATCGAGTTACTAAAGCACTTGACTTCATGGAGAAATCCACCCAGATTCGGACACCAATAAAACATATGTATGGCGTCAGCTGCTAGAGACCCACACCTAGAACAACGATCTCCCTCATGACCCCCCCCCCCCTTTACAATTTTACCTGGTGTGTAGTATAGGTCGAACATTGCCATATAACTTTGAGTCCGTAGGCTACCGGAAACTAAAAAATAACTTGCTAGTTCCAGTGCGGGCCTTATCTCCACCCCGAGCTTCCCAAATGTCCCCTCCCACTTAATGTTCTGTACATCAAGATCATCCGGAAGAGCAGATAACAGATATTGATAAATTATGCCTATTCTAGTCCTCCTTTGAGCTAGTTCAATTACAGTAACCTTGTTGAACATTGTTGGTGTCATGTAAGTGTTTCTCAATAAAACTTCTAATCTGAAGGTATTTAAAAAAAGTTGTGAGTATTTAAATGAAACTTATCCCTTAGATAGGAAAAAGAAGCCTTTTGTCCGTCAAGACCTAAAGCACCTATAGCGTTCAGCCCCAATGACTGCCATCTGAAAATAACCTGATCCTGACAGATAGGGGGTAACACTCCAGCAGCTGTGAAGGGGGTATAAAAATTAATGGTCGGAATTGCCCATTTATGACGAATTTTACGCCAAACTGAAAACAGTGCAGTAATGACTTTGAACCTTGTTCTCTTGAAATAGCTCGGCTCAAGGATCCGGGTTAAAACACCCTTGGCGTCCTCTCCCAAGCCTATCTCTCTAATAGTGGGTCTATTAGATACAGGCACCTCTGCCCTATC
The DNA here is from genome assembly GCF_964204655.1 of Triturus cristatus. NCBI lineage: Eukaryota > Metazoa > Chordata > Amphibia > Caudata > Salamandridae > Triturus > Triturus cristatus. Next base: position 198,881,938 of record NC_140582.1, read on the forward strand.
TCCCAACAACGGTACTCCGAAATTTTGCAACATGGACGACCAATAATATAATAAAAAATTTGGACCCGCCCAACCACCACGATCTCTAGGTAGGCACATCCACTTAGCTGCCCTGCGTGAGCGACGATATCCCCAGAGGAACCTTTGACAAATCCTTTCAGCCCTAACCAAACTCACTTGCGAGATCTCTAGTGAGATAGTTCTAAATAGATACAAAATTTTTGGGAGGACCAACATTTTAAGTACATTGCAAAGACCATGCAACGAGCGATGCAGATGGTCTAATCTTTCCAGCTTAGCATTAACTGACTCAACCACTGGGAGGACATTCAGATCGGGGATATTAGCTACGGAGGCCGTGATTTTAACCCCTAGGTACGTTGCTTCCGTTAACACAGGAATAGTGGAAGAAGACATAGCAGTTCACTGACCTGCGTTTTTAAAACATTCAGCTTCTAACCTGAAAGCAAGCCGTACTGTTCGGCTAGAGTCCTCAAAGCTGCGAAGGTGGAACCAACATCACTGGATAAAACCACTATATCGTCCGCATAGGCTAGCGTCTTATACTCTGTACCATTGATCCTAATTGGCAAAATATCCACATTCCCTTCGATCTTACAAAGAAAAGGATCAATGTACAGAGCAAAGAGCAGGGGCGAGCAGGGACACCCTTGCCTGGTGCCCCTGCTAATGTTGAAAGAACCTGATTCCCGACCAGAGTTACGGAGCGCTGCGGCAGGAGAGATCTAAAGTGCCTGAACAGCCTGGACAAACTCGGTACTAAAGCCCTTCCACCAAAGCACTGCCCATAAAAATCCCCAGGAGACCCTGTCGAACGCCTTCTCGGCGTCCAACAGGATCGCACCTAGGGGGGAGTGCGTGGCCTGAGCCCAATCAAAGAAGGCAATGACCCAGCGAACATGGTCAGCCGTATCCCTACCCGGGATGAACCTGTACTAACGCAGATAAACTAGCGGGGTAATAACATCTGCCAGGCTCGAAGAGAGGATTTTCGAGTATATTTTGCTATCGGTATTAATAAGAGAAATAGGTTGATAAGAAGAGGGGGTTAACTCGGGCTTTTCTTTTTTCTTGAAAAGAACGATCGTTGTTTGCCGCCACGAGTCCGGTATAACCCCCCTCTTGTGCTGCCCTGAAAGCTGACAGCATATCCTGACTAATCTCTGAGCAAAACACATTCTAAAGGAATGGCATCGGGGCCGGCAGCCTTTCCATTAGCCAAAGATTTTATTGCCAACATAACCTCCTCCAGCAAGATTGGGGAGGAGAGAACCTCATTCTGTCCCACTGTGACTTTGAGAGTGTTGATGTCCCGAAGATAACCCAACAAAGATTCAGTCTGGAGTCTAGAACAATCTTCCATATAAAGCTGGGTGTAAAACTCCCGAAAGACCTCCATAACCCCCTCCTGTGTATCCTGGATATCGCCTTGCTGATCCTGAATTCTGATGATTTGGTTTGACAAACTTTTCTGTTGGAGTCTTTTAGCAAGAATTCTACCTGAGCTTTCCCCGAATTCCTACATCATTGTACGATCTCACAAATACTTAGAAGCCAGATCCAGCCCGAAGAATTCCTGTAATCGACTTAATTATGGCCACTGTCTGCTGACTCTGATCTGTATTTAGGCCATCTCTAATGTTACGTGTTAATTCTATCTCCGCCAATCGCAACGCCTCCACACGGCGCTTAATCTGCTCTTGAACCGACTTCCAGCGGTACGCTGCAAAACTCTTAGTCTCCCCCCCCCCCCCGCACTGCGGCCTTAAATGTGTCCCATACTATAGAGTTAGAGGCAGTTCCTCTATTAATATTTAAGAATTCAATTATCCACTGTCTCATATGATCCAAATAGCACTGATCCGTTAATAATTTTCTCTAGAATGTCCATGTTCTAGGAGCCTTAGCAAACTGAGCCCAAGGACATTCCACTACCAATGGATTATGATCGGATAGAATTCTTGGGGATACTACAACAGAAACTGCCTCTACCACCTGATCCGACGTGAAGAAGTAATCTAGCCGAACCATTTTATTATGGGGGGCGGAATAATGTGTACCCATCTTTATCTTGGCTATACCAGATGTCGACCAGTCCATGCTCTTGAACTAAAATCCGGAGGGCCTTAAAGACCCTAGGCTTTCTACCAGAATACTTTTGGGCACTTGAAAGGTTAAAGTTGCCAGCCAAATTAATATTAAAATCACCACAAAAAAGAATTGGATGTGGAAATTGTAGTGATCAAGTCCACTCAGTTGTGATGATTTAGGTAGGTTTATTGGAGATGGTACAAGATCACAGGGAGACCATAAGTAGGCCAGATAAGGAACAGTACAAGTCCAGAGGGAGACCCCACCAGGAGCAGCCAGCAGGCAGCTCAGCCCAGTCAACTGTCATAACTCATTGCAGATTCCCAACATTCTGACAGCATCATGACATGAACATTCCACTGGTGGAAGATTGACATTGCATCAGCATAAGCAGGATATAACATATCCCCCTTTCTCATACGGGAAAACATAAAGCTAGAAACATAAGAGACAAACCTGAGAAAGTGAAAGCAAAGCGATTTATACAAAATCAAGGAGAACAACGATCATAAGAAAAGCAGAGTGAGAACAACCATAGAGAAAAGCAAACAGTGTGAGAACAACCATAGAGAAAAACAAACAGAGAGAAAAATTAAGAAACAGAGAACAATCAAACAGAAGAATCAAACATAGAAACCATCCTCCCTTGTTACACAACAGCGAAGAAGAAAAAAAAACAACGTAAGAGAAAAGGATAAAAGAAAAGGCAACAAACTGCCCCAAAACATACCCACTGGCCAAAACAGGAATGAAATGGAGGCTGAAAATAGTAAAACGAAAAAAACACAGAGCAACAGATAGCGACACACGCAGAGGAAGATAACACGAAAGAACACCCAGAATCCACAAGAGACACGAGAAGAAGACCTCAGAAGGAAACAGAAAAGAAGAAAGAAACAAGAAAAATGAGGAAAAAGTATAATGGTAATTCCCCATCTAAACACCACTATCTTAAAGCAATGACAAAATTGTAATGCAAAGATAACAGTGCAAAAACAGCAATAAAAATATAATATCAACAGAACATACCTAGCAATGAAAATATGGAAAACATTGAAATAAGGTATAAACCTAAGCTAAGTATGTGAACTAAATTGCATGGGTGAGAACCCACGACTGATCTCTTGGGAAAGAGATAACTTGTGCACCAAACTGGGAAAGCTCCCCCACACACATGTGTAAAAACAAACTTTGTGTGGAAAAGCCACACCGTGCACTATAGAGATGCAACTGTGTTAAAACAGCACATATGAGTAGGTACTCATGACATATTCCAACCAATGAAAGGAATATTTGGGTAAAAACCCCTGGTAATGCAAAAGGACTGAAACCTTTGCATGAAAATTGACAGTGCTTGGGTAGGAACCCATGTACTTAATGCAAACGGGCTACACCCTTGCATAGCTCCCAGGAGGGAGAATCGAGTTGTGCACAAAAAAACAAATACATCCTAAGTAGGGTAAAAAAACAAGCGAACTAAAGACAAGAGAATTGTGCGTACAGAGAGCAAATGGGACTTGAACCCATTGCTGGCAAATGGGACTAAAACCCATCGCGACCCCAATGTTGGGAGACAAATGGCATGCAAACAGCGAACAATGGACAAAATATGACGTGTACCCTGACGGTATGAACCTACGGGATGAAAACCTAGAGTCCATGAACAATATAGACATAAGAAAACATGCGACACAATAGTATTTGAAATAAAACGTAAAACCATAGAGGTGTGACACACGCCGGTGAGCGATCTCTCACCCGAGCACAATGCCTTTAGAACAAACCTTCAGACTCGAACGCGCTAACAACATAAGCACAGAAGGTTAAAAATGGAGTAAATGACATGACCATAAAGGCATACCGAAACTTAAAACTGTGCAGTCTTAAAACATGGTGTGCCTGTCACCGGAGTGAAAAGAAACACAGATATGCAAAAGAACCATAAAAAAAAACGAGCATGTGCCAGACGACTTGCAACTCATGGGCTTGTGAAGCAACCTCCAACCACAGAGAGTTTAATAGCAGAGCATCCTTGTCCGTAAGAAAAAAATACCTTCATGTTGCAGATTTCGAAAATCCACGAGTAAAAAACAAGAGCGTATAATTCTTGATCCCACGACGGCTCCACTGACAGAGTAAGTATTCAATTAACTTTATTAAATCAACTCAATTGACGACAAACGTGGTTGGCAAAAAGGAGGAAGAAGGACACTACACGTTCAGTACCAAACAACTTGAATGGTTGAATGCTCCAAACCCAAGATGGCGTCACGTACAGGAGACGCCGGCCGAGTGGCTCACGGCGCGCTCATGCTGCAGTGCGTCTCTCAGGAGTTCTCTGGAAGCCTTAATGACGAAAACATCGCGAAAGAGCTTCACGTGTCAACAAGATGACGGTAGGCTTGCGCGCGCCCTAAGCGACTCGTGCTCCATTTTTTAAAACAGCATTCACGGAGGTTTACCAACGCCAAAGTCACAACTGTCACCGACAATAAAAGACCACATTTTCTCACCTATCTTGGCCCCATACGCTGAGTAGCTCTTGGACTCACCACAGCTACAGACCATATCACAGCAATTTCGATCTTGAATAGCGATGGCCACACGGTTCCAGTGTAGTCCTCATACGCGTCTCTATGCAAAAACCAGTGTATAGGGACCAGCGCTCCAATGCAAGTAGAAATCGTGTTGTAAACACAAAGTGTCCCCAGATGCAGTTTGCCAGAGGCACGCAACCACAATTAACAGGCACTTCACAAGTAGCGCACAGGCAAATTGCAGAAACTGAGATACTGGTTACCCACTGGTTACCTTAGTCAAAGAAGCACTGTGGATTGTTTCTGAGACAATGTAGACAAAAGTAGTTGCAGCGTGGCTTTGTAAACAAAAGTTGAGAAGAAATTTCTTGTGGCACATGTAGAAAACTTTGATGGTGAATTACCACATGCTTGGAAAAGAGTTGTCTGGTGAAAAGCAGGACAGCAAACCAAGCTTTTGAGACAGGAACTGGCACTTGTGATGCTGTAGGAACACCAAGCAGAGGCAGGAGCTGGTTATAGACTTGAGCTGGCACCTAGACGTAGAGTGTAGATGTAGGTAGGCTTACCCTCTGAAGGCACAGCACAGGAAAAAAACATAGTAAAGTGTCAGGCTTACCCTCTCCTGAGGGCACAGCACAGGCTTACCCTCTCCTGAGGGCACAGCACCTGACACAGGCGTTGTAGAGTGTCAGGCATGGGCTGCAACTGAACAGACGCTGTAGGTACAGCTAAAGACGTGTAAAAATAGCTCTGGAGAGTAGACGCCCAAGACTGAATGGACAGCTGCAAAAGTAGAACTCCCAGACGCTTTTCCTCACAGGAACAACTGGCAGACAGGTAGTGGGCGACCGATGGGAGGTCACTGGTGGGGTCAAGATGCCAGTTGAGATATCTTGAGTTGAGTTGCTGGAGGTTAATGTATTCTTGAAGTTGCTTGAAGTTGAAGTTGCATGAGGTTGACAGAAGTAGGTTCTTTCAGTTCAACTCGTCGCCAAAATAATGTAGTGATCAAGTCCACTCAGTTGTGATGATTTAGGTAGGTTTATTGGAGATGGTACAAGATCACAGGGAGACCATAAGTAGGCCAGATAAGGAACAGTACAAGTCCAGAGGGAGACCCCACCAGGAGCAGGCAGCTCAGCCCAGTCAACTGTCATAACTCATTGCAGATTCCCAACATTCTGACAGCATCATGACATGAACATTCCACTGGTGGAAGATTGACATTGCATCAGCATAAGCAGGATATAACAGCCATGTTGCTAATTCTAGGTTTAACTCTTTTATCACTTCAGGATCATCTAGATTTGACCCATAAATCGTGCAGATGGATAAGGGTCTATTATCCACCTCGATCCAAGCTATAGCCCGTCTGCCAGCCCTATCCTCTAACTTTTTTGCAAAGCCCCACCCCTCGCTTCAGTAAAATAGCAACTCCTCTAATCATAGTTGTCAGTCGAGAACAGGCAATTAGATCGTATCCAGGGATTTTAAGACCCTCCCTCTTCCCCCCCATGGTATATGTGTCTCCTGTAGACAGAGAACATCCAATTGCATAGTTAAAACAAATTTAGCAAACCGAGCACGTGTTTTACCATTGTTTAAACCACATATATTCCATGAGCCTAAGCGCACTTTACGCCGCCCCATTTAAGCATAGAAGAAAGCCTAATCTCCACTGCAGACTGTTTTTAATCTCAAATTCTAACATAACACAAAACCTACTAATGACAGTACCACATCGATGACTTAAATCTAGAACCATAATATCCATTGTGACCCCCCCCCCCACAACCCACCCCCTTCATCCCACCTCTACCCCAACCCTCAGCCCCTAGGGCCCCCCCCACCCCAGACCCACCCTACACCCCCCCTTGTGAGGCAACAGGACCTTGGTCCTTGTGATGGACTGTGCTGGTTTTTCCCCTCTCCCCTAGATCCTTCACCCCATGCTGACCCACACCTGAGGATTTGAGCCAATTATAACCCAAAAGAACAGACCAATTACAAAAAAACCGTAACAATTGGCTCAGCCCTCATTTCTAATACCTCAGAAAAAAACCCTGAGATGATAAGGAAATAAAACACCAGGAAATAATTTTTTACTGACTATATAGACTCCAAGTACTCCTTCGCTTGAACCTCCGAAAGAAAAAATCTAGTCTGGCCCTGATAAATTATTTTCAGCTTGGGAGGGATAAAGCAGGAAGGCTTGAGCACCCTTCGCTTGAAACGAAGCTATTAGCTGGCGGAGCTGCCACTTCCGCTCAACGGTTACTGTACAAAAATCTGGTCTAACAAAAAACTCAAAGCCTTTCCCTGCCCTCTTCCTGTCTGGCCTAGCTAGGTCATAGATCTTCTCCCGGGCCCAAAAATTATTCAGACAGATTATATTGCCCGAGGCTTATCACCGGCCTGACCAGAATTTTGTCTTTGCTTGAAAGGAAAACGGTGTGCACGTTGGACTCGAACTGCCTAATGTCCAATCCTTCGCTACCTTCCGGAATCCCTAGGATCCTCAAATTGTTCCGCCTGGCCCTATTTTCAGGATCAGTCAATTTCCAAAGCATATCCTCCTTTTGTGCTTTAATCAGCTCATTGAGGCCCTTCTGGGTTGCCAGCTCATCCTCGAGAGTGGAAATCCTTTCCTCAGCCTCAACAATTCTGGCAGCGATATCGGAACATGTTTTAGCAATTCTGCGGATTGAATTTTGCATCCTGTGGCACGCACCCTGTGTGCGAGCACTCTACTGCCACGTTTCTTAGCGGTGCGCCATGATAGTCTGATAAATGATTGATAGTGTCAGCTCACCAGACGGAGCCTGAGAGGGATCAGCCACACTACCTCCGGCCGGAGTTACAGCTTTATCAGCTGATACAGACTGCGTGGAGAAAGAATAATCCCAGACCATTGATCCTAGCGACCCTGGGTCCTTGCTTGACAAGGGAAGCCCTTGATCCTTCACTTTCATGGTTTTACGGACCGTATGAAGACCTCGTGGCGAAGCTACATCCTTTAGGACATCACTAGATCGCCAGTCACCAAGATCGCTGTCGTCATCTATCCACTCTCTATCTGAGCCTTCATCCACTGATGAGCCAGTATGTTCTGACAGTGAATAGAATTTATCGCCCCCCCTCCGGCTCCCTTATGGATTCATTAACAGCCATGGAGCTATTAGGATGTACCGCTTGATCCCCCCCCTATACTTGTAGTGAGAGCACTCAGGGCTGGTGTCTCCATAGTGTGCTCAACAGAAGTAGCAGTGCCTGCAATTTGCTGGACTACACCTCCCATAATTCCCTTGACTTGGAAAGAAACTACTCCACTGGAGTTCGCTAGGGACTGCAACATGGACTACATGGATTTCCCCATTACTCTCGGCCAGCACAGTGTCACTAGTAACTCTACTCCCTTTGAGATCCTCTTTGAGATCCTCAACACTGAGCACGCCATGTTCCAGACATCGAGGATGATGTTGCTTGGGTGAAATAGCCAAAGACTTATCCTCACATTCAGCAGAGTCAATGGGATTCAATGCAGGGTCTGCAACATTAGGATTTACACCTACCGGTTCGGAACGGAGTGGTTAACCGTTTTGGTTGTACTTGGCTGCACTCGCTTACTGCTCCTCATGCCAACCGGAGTCTTCACTTTGTCCGCCTGCAGTTTGAATAGCGCCGGCACTGTCTGCTTCGCCTTACCGACCGCAACGAGTGCCGGCTGATTATTCTCCATTCCTGCCGCGGCAGTCACATAATTCCCGCGAGCAGCCTGTAACTCCTTCCCTGTACTAGCAGGTTTTCCGGGACTATTTCGCGCTGCTGCTGTTTTGAGACTTGACGGAAAGGTTCTTCTCCGGTAGTTTTGGGGCCATGGTTCCGGATGCACCCCTCTGAGAGCGGAGGAAGCGGGAGAGCCCACAGCCGTATGGAGATAAAAATGACCCGACCCAGAGACAGGAGATTTTGCCGGTAAGAAGATCTTGTAATTGCTTTGAGCCCCTCAGCATGGCAGTCATAAGTTTTATGATTCAAATCTAAATACAGCACTTGCTTTCAATTTTTCGGCATCCCAGCGGGCTTAACAGTCTCGAATAGGGTGAGTTACCCAGGAGAGGACGCACCACCAGCTCACACAGCCGAGTGACCGTCCGCCATCTTGCCCCATCCCATGTGCACACAGACTTCCCTACAATGAATTTGCAAGACCTGGAGTCGGGGCCCACGCCAGCCCAGTAATACACATTTATGCTGTTGAGGCACTCTATATATCTGCAATTACCTGCTCAAATAAAGATTTTCAACCAAACTATTTGGTAACTCCTCATCTCTGCTTCAGTTTCAAAGTCCACCTCAGTTAAGTCTCTGCTCTTAAGCTGCAACAGCAGTGTCTAGACTGCACCACTACTAAAACATTGGCATTTTATATTGGAGTAATTTAAAAATATACTCTTTTGGTCTGGTCTTGCCTCTCCTGAAGAACAAATCTTAAAGTAATCTCGAAGACCTTAATGTTTTTTGCCCTTCTATGGACCGGAACTTCATGGAAATAGCTCTCGAAAAATGTCTGCCTTACAAATTAAAAGAATGAATTTCAGGAAAGGATCTTCTTGATACACCCTGGATGATGTTTTGGATCAGTTTGCAACACTGAGACATCTATATTGCACTGCACTTTTTCGATACTGGCTATTGGGCTTATTCAGTCTTGACTAATTATTGGTGTTTTGTTTCATACTGTAACCCACACTACTTTATTCGAAAGCCTCAATGAGCTTCTGGATTTTAATGAACAGAATTGATTTTCTTTCAGCCTAGCAAAAGACTCAAGTTAAAATAGGTAACAACTTACCTAACCCTGTTGATCTACAACAAGAAGCCTGCATGGTCCCTTCCTTGTTTAGATTGCTTCTACTGATGTATTAAATTACTAGATTCTTAGATAAGTTCAGTATGCTTTTATTATCTTTAAGCTGTCGACACTCTGCATTGTCTGATTTCGTACGGAAGAAATCTTGTGACTTGAAAACCCTTAACAGCGTCCAGGGCATGATTCCCCTTCACCACCATAAGCTCAACCCAATTGAAACAGAGTTTTAGCTTCTTTTCCTCCTCCGAATGAGATACTAATTCAGTTTTACACTTGAAGTTATTAAATATCGTATATGCTATATCTGTTGTATATACGAACGAAAACCTGAAAAATGTTGTACAATACTTATTCTAATATAGACTAGATTATGGAACGGCTCATCTCGCAGGTATTCCTAAAAGTCACTTTACCTTACCCCATACCTCCCATTAGCACATTGCATTCAGCGGTAGCGTTGGTTTTGAGGGTGTAAATGACTGCCTAGGTGCCCCCTTGCCCCCAAGGTGGTTATTAAAAGCCTTGGGGTGTGGTTGGACAACTCATTAAGATTGGAGGACAAGGCCACAACACACTCTGCAAGCTGCTACGGCATTCTCAGAATGCTCTGCAAAATACTACACCTACTCCCCCCTCCATTCCAGATGGCTTGTGGTCCAGGCACTCATCCTCTCATGTTTAAGTCGGTCATCAAAAATCAAGTAGTGCAGAATGCATCAGCCTGAACTCTGTTGAATATCCCTAAACACAACTCTCCCCTGGACCACCCCGCATTGCCTACCGGTCGAACAAAGGATAACATTCAAAGTCCTATGCATGGAGCACAGGGCAAACAAAAGACCCCATTTTCCTCCGACCATTGGCATCCCATTTTGCATCTAATGGAGCCCTCTGCTCCACCAACCCCCGCGTGGTCCCCATTCCTCCTATAAAAAGAGCAGGAAGTGTAGGGCGGTTCTGAGGATACACAGGGGGGAATTATGGACCCCCCCCACACCCCGATACTGGCAATTAACTAAACATAGCTGTTTGATAACCACTCTTCCCCACACACTTTGGGCAATGTGTAGCATTGCTAGCTTTGGGATGACTGCAGATTGCCATGCGCTATGGAGGAAAAACAAATTCTGTCATTTAATCCTCCTTGTTTCCAGAGGCTTTCGATCAAAGCTTGGAGCATTTTCAGAATGGTCTACATGGCACATATTGCCCTACGTTCTAGTACCTGAAACCATCTGGCTCTGAAATTTCTGTGGGGTCTGCGCTCTTCTGCTGTAACTTCATCCTTTAAAGGAATGTACATTACTACTGTCTTTTTCAGGAAGCGCTCTGAAAATCTAGATTTCCGTGCCTCTGGGATCTATCCTACTACCGCCTGTCTTAGTTTCATTGTGTTTTGAGATCCTTTCATATTATCCTCCACTTTACCCCCCCCCGCCCCCAACCCTACAGGCAGAGGTAGTATTGACATGTGAGGGATATGAGAACATTGAGAGCAGTGAGATGGAACACCACCGTTTTTCACTACGAGATGTGCTCTTCATTCATTTCTTCTTTAAACACACATATACCCACTTGTGTTACATAGATTTTAACACTGCAGTAAAGGGATTAATAATAAACAATGTATTGGTTTTCAAATTAAAACCGGAGCGCGTCAAAGGGTTGTATGAGAAAAATGGTTAAACTTTGCTCTTTCAAAGTGAGTATTGCCACGAGTTATCAAGTGGGTGTTAGTTTTCCAAGGAACTCCCTTTCTAGAACACTGTTCTGAAGCATGTACCAGCTAATATCTGAACTCACAATCGCGGTGGTTTGTGCGTGTTTTATTCACCACACAAACTGACTCCTCTACTAGAAGCCGTTATTTCCCAGGAAACGAAGAGCATGCCTTACACAGTAAGTAAGTTAGCATGATATTGCTCCTGTGTTGGGCGTGAGAGACAATAATTTGAGTGTTGGCCACATGCGACAACATAGGATATGGGAACATATGATGTCAAAAAGCAGGCGAGCATGCAGGTTGAAAATTGTGGGACTCAGTGAGTATCCCTGTGGGACCCGACTTTTTAGGTCTCGCCTGGCGTGGGCTGCGCACATGCACACACTCGCTGGCGAGATTTAATGAGTTTGGGTATTTTCTGTAAAGGGCATTAAGCCCCGCCGCTCTTTTCCATTGGCCAGCGTCACCGTTTATGCTAAACGGGAGCCAGCCATTGGAAAAGAGGTGTTTGTGTCCTTTTCGTCCTGCTTTCTGAGCCATCCCTTTTGGACGGGCTACTCTGCCTTCCTTCTGCTGTGAAAGCTTTCTTATCTTTATGGGGCCATGTGTTTCAAACACATGGCCCCATAAAGACAAGATCCGGCACCATCCACTTTCGCTTGTTGCTGTGAAAGTTGGTGGCCTGTGTGGGGACAGAAACCTCGGGACCTCGGGTGTAAGTTTCTTCTCTTGCAGGAATTATTTCAGCCACACCAAGGAAGGTAGCTGCCTCCTGTGTCTACAGGGATGGGCCATTAACGTCTGATTCTGGCTAAACCCTTCCCAATACATGCAGGTATTGTCTGTGGGCCCTTGTGCTGGATTGTCTCTTTTTCGAGCCTTCTGTGGCTCCGCCACCTCTACTTCGTACGCTGCACTCCGCCACCTCTCCGCCGCCTCTGCTTCATAGGCTGCAGTCCGCCTCCTCTACTTCGTAGGCTGCAGTCCGCCTCCTCTACTTCGTAGGCTGCAGTCCGCCTCCTCTACTTCGTAGGCTGCAGTCCGCCTCCTCTACTTCGTAGGCTGCACTCTGCCGCCTCTACTTCATAGGCCGCACTCCGCCGCCTCTACTTCATAGGCCGCACTCCGCTGCCTCTACTTCATAGGCCGCACTCCGCCGCCTCTACTTCATAGGCCGCACTCCGCCGCCTCTACTTCATAGGCCACACTCCGCCGCCTCTACTTCATAGGCCACACTCCGCCGCCTCTACTTCATAGGCCGCACTCCGCCGCCTCTACTTCATAGGCCGCACTCCGCCGCCTCTACTTCATAGGCCGCACTCCGCCGCCTCTACTTCATAGGCCGCACTCCGCCGCCTCTACTTCATAGGCCGCACTCCGCCGCCTCTACTTCATAGGCCGCACTCCGCCGCCTCTACTTTATAGGCCGCACTCTGCCGCCTCTACTTTATAGGCCGCAACTCCGCCGCCTCCACTTCATAGGCCGCAACTCCGCCGCCTCCACTTCATAGGCCACACTCCGCCGCCTCCCAGTGGACGCCGAGACAGGTTGATCAGCGGAGGAGGTCTGAGACAAAAAGTACCTAATAGGAGCTCTTCCTGCCCTGGATACGATTGACATGTAATTCTTGTGAATAACGATACATTATATATTTTTTACTATCGCTGAATCTCAAAGGTCAGTTGAACTTGGCGTGGTAAGCACACCTTAGCGAGTGTGTATATTTGCGCCACACACGTCGTCTATTTTTACCACTCACGTCTTCACTCTTGCACATTATTCATTTATTCAATAGGTCCTGAAGAAAGCTCCACCATTTTTTTCAACTAAGCTGAAACATGTCGACCTGACCTAAGGATAATCCAGACTCAAATTTATTGTTTTAGATTATCCACTGCATTTTGTAAGCCTACCATGGGCCACTGGGAATAAAGTATCATATAGTAAGTTTCCCATAGGTATTTTTAATATTCACCACTTTCACTACTTCATCACACATAAAACAAACCAAAACCTGCTCCACTGTAATCCGGTGTCGCAGCACAGTTGGGTAGCATTCGGCTACCCAACTGGGAACCCAATGATGAAGCATGACACCAACCAGGGTTCTTTTAAACAACTTCTGTGATGTTTTGACACAATTTTTACAAATTAGTCGCTCTCTAAAGTGGACCGTCTCCGTTGATTTTGTAATTAACATTTCTCAACATTACCTACCCATGCATACTTCCTATTTTAAATCGTAAGGTATAAATATTTCTTGATCATTTCAATTTTCTATAACGCCCGACTTTAATTACTAAATATTAGAGCTCCCTTTAATGAGAGTAGAGGAATGTCAACAAGCGCGCGCGGCCACGCTAATTGAAAAAAGATGGCCCCTGCATGCCGCTGCTCGCTCCCGCAGGGTGGATGCCAGCACAAGCATGAGTGTAACAAAAATGCTGACCGATTTCTAAAGGTCATCTCCTAGAGCAGCGCAGCGCTTGCAAGCTGCGCTAGGCTCGACCTAAAAACTTCCGCTGGTAATTGCAGTGTCTTGGGAGGCCCAGTGAAAGAATTTGGGCCCACTCTCCGTGAGCATGCTCCTGTTCCCTCGGGGGACAATTTTTTCTTTACAGAAAGAATTCAGGCCCATGGGCATGTGGCGGGACCCACTAAGTAGGCAATATATATATTTTTTCAAATAAAAAGAAAGAATTCGGGCTCGCCGCCCAAGGGCATGCGGATGGACACACTGGGGGCAATATTTAAAAATGGAAAGTAAAATAGTTTGCCTCAAATGTCGCAAACAATTTTTTTTTTTTTTGTGACGCTAAATTCCCATTTTTGTGCTGCTAAGTGTTGTAATTTATGCCACAATATCCTGGAGGGCATGCTAAAATGCCACTCATTTCACCCCCTTTCTTACTCTTTTTGTCCTTTATTTTTTCTATCTCTGGGTTTACTAACCTTGGAGATGGATTTCCCATTAGTTACAGACTTTTAGATCCTACTGGCTGATTTCACTTACATTCCTAATCCTTCTTTGCCTTGTACGCGACACACAATACCAAAACTGTTTGTTTTAATTTCTGTTTTTAATGCAATTGAGGTATCTGTCCCCCCCCCCCCCCCCCTTACATTTATGTTTTTCCAGTCAATCGAGGTATGTAGCCTGTGTGCCATGCGCTTGCTTTTAAGTCCTCTTTTTTCTTTTTCCACACATGTGCATCGAGTGAAGATGTGTTTTTTACAGTTTTCTTGCTGAAACAAATGTATGTCTTTCTTACCCTCTTTACTTGACCTTGTGGTTCTTGGTTGGAATATTGATGTGCAATAGGTCTGATGTATGTTTTTTTTAATGTTTTTCGATTTACTCTTTGTATCATGGTAATTTTAGAAAATATCCATTACTGTGGTGTTTTGAGTCTCTAATCTGTCTTCAAAAATGTTTTTGGTGGCTCGTTCTGTACATATTCTGTGTATAAATGTTGATATGTTTGGCGTATAGTGGTGAACTTTCATTTCCCTGACAACACTAAGATGCTTAACGCTGTGCACATTAGATGTGTAATAGGATTATAGATTTACCTATGTTCTTTGCATGTCTGCAGTCCTGAGGAAGCCTATGTTTAGGTGAAACGTGTTTGCTGCGCTTGCTTGTAATCCTTGAAGAGGAACGGAATAAAAAACACAAGAAAGGACCAAATTGACTTGATTCCTTTGGTCCTATGTTTAACTCTGATTCTCACACTATTTTTAGGTCGGGCCTAGGGGCAGCTCCCATGCACTGCTCACTCTGCGAGGCATGCTGTAATGAAGTATGCACTGGAAGCCCTGTCCACTCTCCGTCCATATTTGTCATTGGCTTGTGTCATTGACCTTCGTAAATGCTAGCTTCTAATTCGTAAATAGGCTTGTTAGTATCTCCTTAGTACCACCTTGTCTTCATTTATACCCTCCCACGGTGACTGCCCCTTTTACTTGGCTTGTTACAGTCTCCATTTTAAGTCGGAGAGCATTATTTAGTTTATTAACTAACTAATAGGGACCATGGCGGCTGCTTCTTGCATTTGCAGCCTGCCCACACAGGACAATGGCGGCAATTTTCACATTTGAGCACTATGCCGCTTTAACTTTAAAAGTTACTCAATGGCAAAGCTTTTTTTTATTTTTTGTATTTTATTACTTTTGAGATGAATGCGGCGTCCGCTTCAGGGACACCGCGCTTTCTCTCAGCCTTTATTTCTTTTAAATAAAATTGCATTCTCAGCACGGCGCCCAGTGTAGGGACACTGCGCTATGTTTCATTTTTTTTTTTTTTTTTTTTACTTTAATAGTGAGCGCGGCGCCCACTTCAGGGACACCGCGCTCTGTTTCTTTTTTTTTTTTTAAACTTAATTAGTGAGCGCAGTGGCCGCTTCACCGACACCGCGCTCTGCAATGCAATAGGTCTCGCTTTTGCAAACGTTTGACCTATTGGTATTTTAAATGACATTGCCTTTGCCTATTATAACAGGCGTTGACACTTACAATGCCAATAGCTCAAAATCTCGTAATTGCGAGACCTATTGCATTGTAAATGCTTGTTAAAAGATGAGTAGAAAGGCCCTTCACAGACTTGAAAGCTCCTGCAATTCAGGAAGGAGGCGAACCATGTTTGTGCTAGACTGTTGACACCGGCCTTTTCTGATCTTTGAAGCAGAATTGGATGACGCCGTATCAAATGCTGCTCTGCTGTTCTCATTAATAGGTCTGATTCATAAAGACTGTTTGTTATGTGAGTAAATGAGACCTAACCCCTCAGTCGCTCCTGATGATCCTGAAAAAAGACCAACTCATGAACTAAAGCATTGTGAATCTAAACCTGTGTCATTACTGCTCAGTCACATGCTGTAATACAGTAATCAAGGTCCAGTGTATGCATGAAGAACTTTGGCAGCCCGGAAAAGCGAGCTGTTTAAATGTCCATTGCATAAGCACTTTACATTACATTTAATGTAGGTGGATGTAAAAGTGTGCATACACGTATTCCTCTTTTCAAAGTGCCCAGTGAATGAAAAAAGATTGGTTTTGTAAGTGCAACACTTTAAGTTTTAAATGGTTTACTTCTACTTGTTTAAAAAATGGAACATACTTTTCAGTAGAACAGAATCGTAACCGTGTTGAGAAGAAAAGGCCCACTAAACACTAAAAAATAATTTTTCTGTTCCAAGTGCAAGTCAGTTTTGGTAAGGTAGTTATCAAGACCCACTGGGCGTCTGCGTGAAGGCACGTCTTAATTGACTCCTGGTCTCCCACTTTCCTGTAGCATATTAATGACCTGCTAGTGCCTCTAATTTGTAGTTTAATGAAAAAAAAAATACATTTTGCAGACTTTTTTTAATGGAGAAACTAGAGTTTTGTGAAAACTCTGTAAAGTTCTCATTGACTCTTATCTTACTTTGCGTGTATTGGAATAATGGTGACAATTTGACCAAGGTTTCACCTCGCTTTTGTGTGTGAAGACTCTTCTTCCCATAAGTCATACCTTTAATACTCTGTCACAAAGATCCATATTTTATGCAACTTGGCAAATGTTTATTCCAACAAGACGTAACATTTGAGAAATGTAGCTTATTTTCTGGCTAAACTAATTTTGCTTCCACCAGACTGCTATTCCTACTTTGAAGGATATGAACTGTTATGGCTTCAAGGTTGTATTGCTTTAGCCTCTTGTTTTCTAAGAGTGTAACCTATGTTTATTTAGGACTGTCTGAGGGCAGCCAGCTTGTAAAAACGTGTGACACGAGAAAGTCCACCAACATACAGTGTCTGCATAAGTGGAAGGAACACTGGCCTGATGAAAACCATTGTTCAGATACCGTGTATCTGTGAAGTATTTTCATTTAGCTCCCTTTCGAACATATTGGTATTTTGGGTTGTTAACACAGGCCCTTATCGGCCGTCAGGAATTTCAGTTTAAATGTATTTTCCTGCAACGTGCGATTCAAGCATCTGTTTTAAGGGCTTTGCAGTTTGTTGCTTTCTTTTGAGGCCTGGACATTTGTGTAACCTCGGTTGGTCCTTTCTTTCTTTCTTTCTTTCATCATTCGCTGCCAATGCCATTGGTGGCCCTAAAAGTATTTTTTGGATGCTTTCACTTCTAACTGAAGAGAATAAGCTTTAGTTGATTTCCTGTTCTGGACCCTACACACTACTCAATAGGGCAGGGGTTTCCTTACAAGTCCTCAGGTCCTGTTGGATTCCAGTGTGGATTAGGAGATTGTGCTCTTTTTATTTACCCTCCACACCAACAAGTTTTCCTGGCCTCTGCAAGTATTGAATGTGGTTCACTTCCTACAGGACTAAAGATGTTTAATCCTCCAACAGGATAGTTCTCCCTTTCCTGGAAATCGGCGTATAAGGTTTTAGTTGCCTCATTAAATGTCTTCTGCATTTTTTGAATGCTACAAGATTGCTGAACCCTCTCTTCCAAAAAGGTTCTATGTATATGCAGTGAGAGAGCGAAGACTGGTTCTCACCTTTAAGCATCATATCCTGTCAAGGTAGTCACGTTGTCTAGGTCAAATGACTTATAAGTCTTATTGTATGGGTGTTCACTTGCAAGCTTATGCTTAATTTGGCCAGGCTGCCTATGCGCCCTTCTTGAATCCTTATCTACACATTTCTCATGAAAGGAGGAAATGGAGTCCACACATATGCAAATAATTTTTTACTTATTATAGTGACTTGCCAAGGTAGGTAGCTCTTAGTTGCCATCCCTTCTGCGAAGCCTACTGCCTAAGCCTTCCTCGCCCCAACTTGGTGAGAAAAGTACAGACATTTGGTGCCTGCAGGCATGTTAGAGGCACTCAGACATGATGCTCATCCATCCTGCTCCGAAAAAATGTAACATTTTGCTCGGCAAAATATTTTTTGGGCCCTTGCTTCATTCCAGCATTCTTTAAGTGTGTAGGATGCAGGGACTAATAACTCTTGGTGCCTGGCGGGAGAATACCTTTTTTGTGTTTTTTAATCTTTCTAGTTCTGCTTAGAGACCATTTAATAGTTTCACAGTTTTGTTTTCCAAAAGAATCAACAAAAAAATACTTATGTATTTATAAGGAGGACTATTCAGTCAGCCTTAGTCTTCCATCAGTCTTTTAAAGTGGCATTCACATTTTGCTGACGCCCGCCACAGCCTACAACATGGGGCAGTGTGTCAGCCCACTTCAGTTATTGGCTCTCCTCACTGTGAGTAAAAGCATTTTGGTCTTGCGCATCTACTTGGAAAGTGGTCGTGTTAAGTGCAGGGCTGGTAGAAGAAACTTGACTTCGATTTTAGTTTATTAAAAAAAAATTGCACACATGCATGCCTCTTTTAAACACTTTTACGGTTTTACTCTTTATTTTGCACGGTTAACATCTGTTTGCAAAATAAAATATTGCAGACTTGCTAGGCCAGACCTAGTGCCTTTGCTTGTTTTTTTGTGTGCGTTCACCAATGGGGTCAAGTAATCTTATAAAGCAAAGGAGGTTAGACCTCTAGAGAAAAAAGTAATGGACAAATGTATCTCCTATGCCAATATTTAACAGTTCCTTTTGGATTAATTTAATCAATTACATTGTCTAAAGTGAACCATCACATACATTCAGCCAGTGTTTCAAACTGTTGCATTATACATTATATATGCAGGATCAAACAATCGCCATGCTGCAGAAACTGTTCTCTAAAAGCAAGTTCGAACAAGTGCGTTCCTAACACAACAGATTAGCAGAACACGACACAACAGATTAGCATGTTGACTAACAGAGACACTTTGAAACTTTTAATCTTTTTTTCTTAACTGTGAGAAATCTCCCCCGCAGCATTGACTAACGCTTACAGGGAAGCCTTTAGACCCCACTGACAAAAATACACAAACCTCCAATAAAATTTCTGTAATGGTGCCTAACACACCGAGTACCATAAGGTCTGCTCCTGCCAACCCTACTGGAAGTTAACACCACCACTAAGCATAACAAAACACTAACACCAGCTCTTGTCCTGAGGAGACCCCCAAGATGCGAGGGGTCGAAACGCATCAACATAACAGTGCCAAGTAAAGCAGAGAACCAACCTACACTGTAGGGTCACCATATCGAACATATTTAGGTTGATCCTTAGGAGGAATTCAGTTGTTCCACTCTTGTTAAAAGGAAGTTTTAGGGTCTCATTAATTGGTTAAACACTTGCATTTGTAATCTTTGGATTGATGTAGATTAACCCACTAAATACACCTGAAAATGAAATGCAATCCACTTGATCCTATTTTATTTACCTTGGTCACTCACACAGAGAAAGGACATTTGCTCTTGCTTTCTTTCCTTCACTAGTTATTTTTTATTTTTTTGCGAAGTCATGTTTTATGAACTATGCATCATGATCATGTTTAAACTTGTATGTCGGGTACTGTTTCTGTAGTATGGAAAGTACTGATTGATCCTGTATATACAATGTACAATACATTTTAAAGCATTAAATGAATGTATATGATTGATTAACTTTAGACAGAGTAATTAACTACATTGACCTGAAGAACTGTTTAATATTAGCAGTGGAGGTACATTTGATTATTGCTGGGTTTTTGTTTTAGAGCGGCAGTAGGAGATAGATTTGCACGTAATTTCTTTTCCTGTAGCTGGAAAAAGAGTTGAAGGTGCTTATAAGTAATGCAGCACTTCTAGCATGCCACTTGTGATGGGGTGAATTGCCTCTTGGAGAATGTCTTTGAGAGGAAACAAAGTGAATGTGAGAGACTTGACTGTAAGACATTGTCCCATCAGGTTGAGATATGTGTAGGGCCTGCACTGCTGATTTGAAGGTGGAGTGGCGAGCAGTGGGTTTTAGGCTTTCTTTTTAGGCAAAACAGTTGGAATGAGGCAGTTTTCTTAGGTTAGGTTTTGAGGTAACATAAGATTCTTTTGTCAGGTGAAGCCCGATTTGGAAAAGGAGAATGTCTTGACCGCTCAAATCAAGTGGGATAATTTAAGATGCTAATTTCTGGACAGTGGGAGGAGTTTCCTTGGAGTAGATTAGGAGGAGATGTTTAGTTTTTGCTGGATCCAGTTTCAAGAAAAATTATCTCATTTACATTTTTTGTGTGTGGTAGAGGTTCAGATTTCAGATGTATTCGAGACCCTAAAATGAAGTTGTGTATTCTCAGCATATTGATGTTTATGGATCTCTTTTCATATTGGATCTATCCAAGTAGTTGCATGTAAAGGTTGATTAGAGAGTAGAAAATGTATATTTCCAGAAGGGTCTCCACATTTTTACAGGAAGGTTGACTGGTCTGAAAAGGCAAATTTAAAGAATTATCAACTAGAAGATAGAGGTGCAAACCAGGTCACTCTTTGGGCTTTAGGACCCATCCAGGTAGATAAGAGAATGGATAGACTGTATTGTACAGAGGTGTATAATGCAGCAGACAGATTAAGGAGCAGAAAGAGACATGCCTCACTGGTGCCGTGAAATGTTTAAAAAATGTCAGATGTAATGTACAGCGACTGTTTCTCTCTCCCTAAGTGCCTGTCCCCTACCTCTTTTTTTTCACCACTTATTTTTCTATCCTTTCCTCCTTGCCTTTCTCTCGCTTTCATAATATTGACAGGTGGGGTTAGCTATATAAACACAGATGTATAAACGGCACCTACTCAACCTATGCTAACCCTGTAACATGATTGTTTTCTGTATTAAAAAAAAAACCCAAAATGCTGAAGATTAAAAAAAAAAGCTATGAATGTAGGTGTCTCTTTGAAGGGCCAGTGTATGCATTTGTGCACTTCCCTTCAGAACCTATTTATCTTAAAGTACTTTTAGAAAAGTTGGCTTTAATAATAAGCTGTTTCCCATTTAATTTGGGGAGAATCCCCAAAGCCTTAATCTGATGAATTTGAATAACTTGTGTTTAGTGGCCTCGACTGTTAAGTAATTCCTATGATTTGGGGGAAGTAATGCTAGTACGTCGTTTTGTCATTGGAGATGTCAAATGCTCTTGCATTTTTACTTCAGTTATATATAAGAATCTTGAAGCACAAACGTATTAATGTCACAAATTAAGAACTCCCAATACGTAACAAAGCAAGAGATTGGTAGTCCGTTGATGGCTCCTTCGCAAAGGAAGTGATGTACAGGTGGATAGAAGGCGTAAACTCAGCTGGCTACTGGACCAACATAGCTGCCCCCAAGGGTTATAGTGAGCTCATGCAATGCAGATTGCTTCTCTAGCATTAGTAGTCGTAAAACGCAGTTAACCCAAAATGAATGTGCTATTCTTACTCAAGAATATTTTCTTTGGATAGTAGTGAGACTTCATTTGCTCTGCTTTCGTGTGGAAAGGAGGGATATTTCACGAATCAACTTTGCAAATCATTACACTACCTACTACCATAGCAGAAAACACTACTCGACTTTGTTGCAGTGGTATTCTGGAAACCAGGTTGATACTAAACCCAATTGCTACTGTGAAGCTGTTCAAGGGGCGTAATGTATACCATATAACATAAAACAGGAATGTGATTGTACAAAAACCACAAATAGCCCAACCTTCTGCGAACCTTGGGATTTTCACATTTTAATGCAGCTTTGAATTTTGCACAAAATGCCTTGCTCCACCAAAAATTGAGGCAGTAATTTCATTGTCCATGTTAGCTTAAATTGTTTTGGCACGCTTTCTCTTTTTAGCCATCTTGCTTTACCATTGTCTTGTTACTTTTATCGGAGTGGGAGAATCTGAGCATTTTTATGTCTGATGTTAACCAATACCATTTGAATTTATTAAAACGATAAGTATAATGTACTAACTTATAATGGATTTCAACCTACCCTCTTCATCCATTGGTCTGTTGTCATTCACATTTTTCTTCTCCCTACTATCCCATACAGCATGGAACAGTGGGTCAGCCCCCTCCAACCACTGGCTAGCTGCATTGTGATACCATTCTGCTCCTTCTCAAGGAACACATGCCTACATTGCATTTCTTTGAGCTATCGACAACTATGCGTTTTTGCTTTTTGATACCAAAAACTGTTTAGATTGATTGAGAGCTCACTCGCTCCCCTAACAATAAAATTTTGTAAAAACTATAACACAGCAAGTATTAACAAAGCCAAAAGGCTGGCAGCCAATGCCAGGATTAATGACTTTGACAATACTTGATTATTTTTTGGCACTCCTATTTAAGTCTGCTATATTTATGCAGTACTCTGATGCATCTGTTTAAGGATATTTAAGCAAGTTAAAATTTCAGGGTGCTGAATTACAGTCTAGCTATTCGTACTGTTTTAACCTTGAAATCTCAATCCAATCCATTGTTATTTATATTGCACATAGAACCAAGTGCATTTTATCTTGTTATAATAGTTTGTTCAGAACTTAGTTACTCGCACTTCACACCAACAGACGGTAACGGTCATCTCTTACTTGGGGTCTTGCTTTTTTTAGGTTCGATTTGACAACACAGCTGTCAAACTGACTTGTGGCATGATATATATATATATATCGATATATGTGTGTGTGTTTGTTTTGGCATGGCCGCTTTCAGCTATTGGCTTGAGATTTTGTCAATCACGTCTTGCCTCTGCCAAGTGAAGTATTTGTCTCTTTCCTAATGCTAGTTCATGGTTACCAGTAGGCTTGGGAGGATACACTTAGGGGCATCCCATGCTTCTCAGGAAGGTTAACCTCCAGATATTTGTGATTTGTGGGATAACTTTGAGGGTGTATTTGTGCACTCTGTTGTGAGATAGACATGCAGTCTTATCGGGGCATTTGGTTTCCAGGGCCAGCTAATGGAGAGCTCGTAGGTATGGTCACAGCTGCATGAGATGGAGTGTAGATTAGCAGCAGTGTGCAATAAGATCTTTAAAGATGGTTGCCTGATTTAGTTATTTACTTGGGGTGCACCCTATTGGCTCATGTTCATAGCTGATCCTTTAAAGGACCATTGATTGCTCGACCACTGTTATTACATCTGTGTACAGGGGGAATTATTTGATATTTATGAGCAGTATTGGTTGGTGTTGGCCTTTACATGTCGGTCAAAATTCAGTTTACTGTCAAGCAGTGAAAGGAAAGCATTGGACATTCTTCACAATATTTGAGGATACCCCAGAAGAGGGCATTATTGATGCTCCTTTTTTAGATTGTGTGAGTTTGAAGAGGTCTGTATAACTCATTCAATTTTTGCAGGGCTTGGACTGATTTAAAATTGAGCCATCCAGAACTTTGCTTCTGTTAAGCAGTTTACAAGGTTGGATATAATTCAGGAGAGTAAAGCTTAGTGCAAGAATGCAATCTCCCGAGTGCGTCACCTACATTAATGATTATGATGTATGCCTCTTCCAAGACTCTTGGTCTTGTGAACCCCAATTTCTTTTGGGGTATTTGAATTTTTATATCCCTGCACTAAAGGGAGCCAAAGGGCGTCCAAAGGGAGGCTTAACCATTTGGGTTAAGCAAGAGCTCTTTACTGAGGCCAAATAAATATCCACTAAGAACTGTGATATCCAGTTAATTAGATTAACCCTGGGCCTTGGGGGCAGTCTAGACATTTATAACTTGTACGTCAGAGGCTATGGGGCTAGGAAATTGCAGGTTCTAGTCGCCTTGGACTCCCTGCTTGGGCTACATTCAAGCGATAAAAACGTGTTAATTGCTGGTGATCTAAACATGACCTTCGAACCGCTCGTAATCACGGACTGGTATTTTGGGGGTGAGGAGGATAGCCAATGGGGGATACCAAAGTTGGATCTTGAACCGGTCTCTAAATGGTCTGATAGTATAATCCAGATTAATGCAATCTGTTCTGAGAGAGGACTGAGAGCCTTGAGTGGAAGAACTCCAGGTGATGCCCATGGGGCAAAAACATTTGATAATGGGCGCCACAAAAGTAGGATTGATTATGTTCTTTGTAGCATTAACATCTGGTGCATGGTAGTAGATATGAAGGTGGAGGCTAAACAGGAGAGTGATCATAACCCCCTTTGTGTGGTACACTACTGGTGGAGTCAAAAGCATTCAGGTTCTAGGAGCAGCGATCAGTCACTTCCTGAAAGTCTATCCACCAATGACATGAGGAGGCTTAAATGGCCACAAGTTATGACCAATAAAAAGGCAGTAACTAGCATTAGCAAGGAACTAGACAGAGCCACATTAAATCTAGATCTTGTAGCTGGTAATCCCAGAGAATTGGATAAGATAACTGACCTGCATGTAAATTTATTTGCTGCAATTAGGGCCCATTTTCTTAAGCCCACATTCAATAAAGAAGGTAAACAACGCTCCGTGCATAGGCCAGGGTGGTATAATGTTGCATGTAGAACTGCAAGGAAGCAAGTGGGTTAAAAGATTAAAGGTTATTTTGGGATATTGTCAAGTGGGGCGGGGGAGGTCGCCCTGAATTCCCGGCAAATTATGTGACCCAAGAAGGCTGGTTGGACTACTTTAGCCCCCAGCCGGGAGAGAGATCATTTGCTTTTTTAAACTTGTGTGTCACCGAATAACTTGTTTTAAATTACTGTCACTGTATACTTGTGTGCCCAATCCACTTACCGGACAGAACTGCCGTGTACTCAGCGGAGCCAGCGCTGACGTCACACGCGTTCTCCCCCTCGCGACCTCCCGCCACGAGCCGAGGCCACGCCCCTTTTTCAGGCCACGCCCCCAACAAATAAACACTCGCGCACATAAAAGCGCCGTGATTTGAGCGCTCGCAAAGATAAAGGGTCGACTCCTGAGGCGGAAGCCGGGAGAAAGATCATTTGCTTTTTTAAACTTGTGTGTCACCGAATAACTTGTTTTAAATTACTGTCACTGTATACTTGTGTGCCCAATCCACTTACCTGACAGAACTGCCGTGTACTCAGCGGAGCCAGCGCTGACGTCACACGCGTTCTCCCCCTCGCGACCTCCCGCCACGAGCCGAGGCCACGCCCCTTTTTCAGGCCACGCCCCCAACAAATAAACACTCGCGCACATAAAAGCGCCGTGATTTGAGCGCTCGCAAAGATAAAGGGTCGACTCCTGAGGCGGAAGCCGGGAGAAAGGTCATTTGCTTTTTTAAACTTGTGTGTCACCGAATAACTTGTTTTAAATTACTGTCACTGTATACTTGTGTGCCCAATCCACTTATCGGACAGAACTGCCGTGTACTCAGCGGAGCCAGCGCTGACGTCACACGCGTTCTCCCCCTCGCGACCTCCCGCCACGAGCCGAGGCCACGCCCCTTTTTCAGGCCACGCCCTCTATCCCACAACTCCAGGGCACTATAAAGTATGTGCAACCCCCGGTCGCGCAGCGGGCGGGCGCAGCGGGCGCGACGATGGCGCGCCGAAGGCGCGCCTAAGGCAAGCCAGTCTGCGCCCGTCCGCGACCGGACGGGACTAGGGGCTATACCCCCTACAGGTTCCAGCCCAGCCATGGCTGATATTATTCGCTATAACCGCAAGGAATTGCTAGCTCTTAACAAAACAACCATAGCGGTCAAACCGCTCCCATGCATTCAAACTGGCCCTGGCCTATCCTATGGACCTATCTCATGCCGCTCATGTCGATGGGCCAGCATGGGTCAACTTTCAATGGAACATCATACACTCTCCCCCAGTTACCAGCGGGAACTAAAATGCCTATATTTTAATGCCAGATCTCTACCCAAACATGCTTTAGACATCTGGGACATATTAACATCTAAGAGCCCGGATCTGGTTTTTGTCACAGAAACATGGCTAACCGACGCCAGTGCTCCAGACCTGGCCAACGCCCTCCCCCCTGAATATAAAATAATCACACAAAACAGACAAGGCAAAAAGAAAGGAGGTGGAGTTGCCGTGATTTTCAGAGACCACCTAACATGTCTCACGGATACAATTACTGTCCATCCCGAACATGAGCTACTATCATTTAAAATTCTCGCAGAGAATTCTATCATATTAGCAGGTGCAGTCGTCTATAATCCGCCAGGACAACAAACCAGCGTTAGCGCCAAATTACTGAACCAGCTGCTCCCATCGTGCCTGAAACACAAAAATTACATGGTCATTGGGGACTTCAACGTCCATTACGAAAACACCGATGCCCCTGGATCAACACAGCTAAAGTACGACATGGAAATCCTGCAACTTAAACAGCTGGTCGAGGGCCCTACGCACATAGCAGGGCATACCCTGGATCTCCTTTTCACTAACATTGAGTCGACCTGCATCAAAGAAATCCTCCCCCTGCCCTGGTCCGATCACTCCATGCTTTCATTCTCTTTTAAACTCCCCGGTAAACCCGCAAAGACTAGATTTACCCCCATCACCACCAACAGAGCCTGGAGATTGATCAATGACTCCAACTTCCAAAAGCACTTCAGTGAAATAGAAGTCTCACTACCAGACGATTCACCTATTTGTAGCAACGTCGTTTTGCTAGAAACCGGCATCCGCCAAACGCTGGACAAACTAGCACCCCTGCGGGAAATAAGGACAAAAATATCCATCAATGAAAAATGGTACACCCCCATCCTCAAAAGCCTTAAAAGGGAATGTCAAAAAACAGAACACCAATGGAGACAAACTAAAGACTCCGAAACAAGAGCCAACTACATCACTAAGCGGAGACAATACATCTCTGCCATTCGAGATGCAAAAAAAGCATTCTTCACACAACGAATTTACGATAATCACAACTCCGCTAAAGAGCTGTTCAAAATCGTAAAAGAGCTCAGCAATCCATCCAGTACCTCACAAACCCTCACCCCCTCAACTGAGGCATGCGAACGGATTAGCACCTTTTTTTCTGAAAAGGTTAACAAAATTTATTCTACCTTTACCTCCTCCCATATCATGACCCCATCGGACAGCCCTGACGAAAACTTGCCTACATCCGACAAAGATAACATCTATCTAGACGTAGGCAACTCCCCATGCCTAACCAACTTCCATCCACTCTCCGAAGAGGCGGTGTTAGCGGTTCTCAAAACAATTAAATCCGGTTCTCCTGCAGACCCCTGCCCATATTTTGTATTTTCAGAAATCGTACCAACACTCTGCCCCCTCATCACCAAACTTTTTAATCAGTCCCTCACCTCTGCGTCCTTTCCAGAATCCTGGAAACACGCATTTGTAACCCCCCTCTTGAAGAAAGCCGGATCCGACATTCTTAACCCAGAGAACTACAGGCCAATTTCCCAGCTCCCCTACCTCTCCAAGGCTTTGGAGAAAATGGTCAACTCACAACTGTCCAAATACTTGGAGGACAACTCACTCCTGGACCCCACCCAAACTGGCTTTAGAGCAAACAACAGCACCGAAGCAACGTTGCTGGCAGTGTCGGACAGTGTCAGATGCATCACAGACCAAGGAGGATCTGTGGCTCTGATACTGCTAGACCTGTCAGCGGCGTTTGACACGGTATCGCACAAATGCCTACTAAAAACCCTCCAGAGTAAAGGAATACAAGCCACAGCGTTAAAATGGATCAAATCATTTTTAAGTAACCGCACCCAAGCAGTGCATATGGGTCAATTTCATTCACAACTCCGTCCTATTGGCTGTGGGGTCCCACAAGGGTCCTCACTAAGCCCCACTCTCTTTAATGTCTATGTTTCATCTCTAGCCGACATTGGAAGAAAGTGGGGCATCGACATATGTTCATATGCCGACGATACACAGCTGATAGTGACTATGGACGAAGGGCTGGAAACAACTAAGCAAAAACTACATAGTTGTCTCTCCGAAATGGCAGAATGGATGAGCAACCATTGCCTTAAACTCAATGCCGGAAAATCCGAAATATTACTGTTCGGAAGAGCCAAACTATCATGGAACGATACGTGGTGGCCATCGTCACTGGGAACAGCCCCCACCCCAAAACAGTACGCCAGAAACCTTGGCATCATGATGGACGACGCATTGTCCATGAAAGACCATGTACGCATACTCTGGGGCAAAGGCTTTGCAATCTTGAAACTCCTGGCCAAAATCTTCTCTTGGATCCCATTGGACTGCCGGCGCACAATCACCCAGGCCCTTCTGGTCAGTCGCCTGGATTATGGCAATGCCTTATTCGAAGGGATGAATGAGCAACTGTTCTCCCGCCTACAGGTCTTACAAAACCAGGCAGCCAAATTGGTATGCAACAAAGGCAAACGAGACTCGGCAACCGCATGCCTGAGAAAACTCCACTGGCTACCAATGCGCCAACGAGCCACCTTCAAAATACTTTGTCACGCGCATAAAGCCCTCCACAAAACAGGCCCCACAATCCTGCAAGGTAAAATCGAATTCTATATTCCAAACAGAAACCTAAGGTCCAATAACTCAGCCCTGGCAAAACCTAAGCGCATTTTCAGGGCAAGGACAGGTGGACGAGCCTTTTCATATCTGGCGGCCAAAAGATGGAACGAGCTACCCATGGATCTTAGACATACTACAAACCTTCTACAGTTTCGGCAAAAACTAAAAACCCACCTTTTTCCACAAAACTAACTCCCTCTGCATAAATCTCAATAGTCCCCCTTTTTTCTTATAGCGCCTTGATATCCTATGGGATGAGTGTCGCGCTTTATAAATACCGGAAATAAAAAGTATGCATGCACCCCCTTAGCTGCCACTACTGAGGATCTTAATTACATTTTATATGCGAGCCCCCCTTTTGATAACAACGATGTAATGATGGCCCTTAACTCTGTGGCTAATGGAAGAGCTCCAGGGCCTGATGGTGTCCCCGCAGATGTCTTCCTCCACGATAAGAAATGTTGGGCAAAATATATTGAAAAGTTAGCCAACGCTGTGGCATTAGGTGCACCAGTCCCGAAGTCTTGGAAAGGGGCAGTGATAATTCCTGTGTTCAAGAAGGGTGATAGAACCCAGCCGGGGAACTATAGGCCCATTAGCCTGATAGATACAATACAAAAAGTAATAGGGAGAATGCCTCTGAATAAAATATTAGATTGGGCAGAAGGAAACATCTATCTCCCTTTCAGGCGGGCTTTCGTAAATCAACCAGTACAATTGATCAGGTATTTCGATTCACACTCATACATTGGAAGACAGTGCTGCTGGGCAAAGGCAGAATTTATGCAGCCTTTATCGACCTACGCGCTGCCTTCGACCTCATACCCAGGACTCAGTTATGGACAGTACTAAAGAGGCTGGGTATGCCGGTTGAAATTTTAACTCTGGTCATGAGGCTGCATGAGGGGAATTACGCTAGTATTCAGTGGGGAGGGTATGGAAAAGTAACATCTGAATTCCCGGTTGAACGTGGGTTGCGCCAAGGATGCGTCTTGGCCCCCACACTTGTCACACTCTATATTAATGGCGTGATTGATCGAATGAACTTGATAAGTACTGATGCTCCTACCCTGGCAGGTGTAAAAACCCCAATCTTAATGTTTGCGGATGACACGCTTATTTTATCAAAAACTCCGAGTGGACTTCAGCGTGCTCTGACGATTTTTGAGAAGTTTTGTGAGGACTGCGGGCTGGAAGTTAATGTAGCAAAAACCAAGCTCATGGCATTTAATCCGCACTGTCATTTTAGGGGTAACTTTTTTATGAATGGCCAAAGAGTGGAAATGGTAAGAGATTTTACTTATCTGGGCATCCAAGTTATTAAGGGCGCTAAATGGGGAAAGCACATTGAACTGGCAGCACTAAAACATAGTCCACATGCAGGGGTTCTACACTTAGAGCACAAGAAGTCATTGACTAAGCCAATCAAGCCAGTTCTCCAAGTCTATGAGGCTAAGGCTTTAAGCTTGGCTCTCTATGGCGCTGAGCTATGGGGGTTCGAGAAATTAACCACTCTTACTATAGCTGAAAACAAGTTTCTACGTAACATCACAGGTCTGGGTAGAAAGGACATTGCAGATTTGGCGAGACTTCGTCCCATTTTGTATTGGCGCAGGCTCTGGACTACTCCGGAGCTTGCCCACTATGCTCTAGGATTCATGGATGTTATAAAAGCAGACGAATTCCATAAGATACACTGGCTTAGGGAACTGGCCAACATGTTGAAGGAAATGGGAATGCAGGGGCTGTGGGAAAACCCCAAAACAACTTTATTCCCTGATAAAGAGATACTAAAGGGAAAATATTGGGAATTAATAGCACAGCATACATGGACTAAAGCAAATCCATCCACAATGGAAGGACGCTTCCTCGAGTTTAAATATATCCCCAGGCTAGAATCCTATTGGGACCTAATTACGAAACCTGGTGATGGGAAGCTCTATTTCCAGTTGAGAGCTGGGTCCCTGCCCCTAAGATCACTCACCGGCAGGTGGGCCAGTGAAAATAGTGATATCTGTCTGGCATGCGGGCCTCAAAAGGAAACCATTCCACACTTCCTTTTTGTCTGCTCCGTGTATTCAGTTCCCAGAAGAGTTTGGTTAAGTACAATGTGTAAATCCCCGGGGACAAAAAGTAGCACTTTGGCACTTAGAATAATTTGCACTAGCACTTTACCATTTATTTCTATTGCTGTTGCTAAATACTTGGGCTGGGCGTGGACAATGAGTTAGAAAAGATTGTTGTGACCAACATTCTTGCCAATGTTCAGTTTCTCTAATCTTTGGGGATTGTTAAGCAGTGCAGTAGTACCAGGTTTAACTTGCATCTAGCACTTTATTGATCATTGTACTGTGTATCATACCGGACTGTGCATCTTATATGACTATATTCTACCCTAATAGAATTTTGTATATAGTTTTTAAATGATCTTATATTTTATTCCTTTTAAATCTTGTCTAAATGCTTCGAGAGATATCTGTATTTGTAATTGTCGAGGCGCATACATTTTTGTATTATTAATGGAACCCCTATTGTTCGGATGCGTTAATGAATCTTATTCGAATAAAGCTGATTTTGACTTGAATTAAGTTGCCAAATAGTTCCAAATATATTCATTAAGAAGCATCATGATCAGTCTAGAGGCATGAGAGCTCCAAAAGAAAATTGATTTGAAAGTAACAGATGAATTTATTAGTACTTGTTCTACAGGAATAGGAGGTGAACCGATAACCGTAGGTACCTAAGAAAAGTGATTGAAGGTTGTTTATATGTCTATATAAATTTATACTCTGGAAAGCTGAGAATATGGAAGACTAGAAAGCCTGCCCTTTCCTCATGAACTATTTAGTTCTCATCACTCGTGTAAAATCCTTTAAAAAATGAAGTAAGAAGTCCAAAGAATGGTTGAAGAAGTTTATTTCATAAGGCACAGTACTGTTCAGTCCAAATCCAGGTAGCAGAATAATAAGGATTCTAATTCCAAGTGGAATCAGATCTAGAGTGCCAGAGTTAAAAATACCCAGGAGAATTAAAGGGAAAGGACAATAAAAGAAAGGAACATAATGCAATGCGTCTCCCCTTAGGAAATGTTCATGAATGAACATTTATACATTTAGCTACGCTTTTAACATTCCAAACTTTTCCATCTTGAGTAACAACACTGTTATGATTAACCTTTACAATTTTGATAGGTCTACCACATTTCATTTCACCCTTGAGCAAAAGTATGTAAATTTTACCTGTGAGGTGGGGACTTTTTAATCAGGATGGTGACTCCCCTAGAACCAGAGGTGTATCCCGCATGCGCCAGGACCGTATATGCTCCCCTGGCAAGGAACCCGCATTTCGTGCCTCTTAAGATTGGTTTCCTGCAGTAGCACCACATCCGGGTGGGTGTGTTTTATAAAAGACGACACCAGCCCTCTTTTAATTTTGTCCCACAGGCCATTAATGTTCCAGGTGAGTACTGTAAAGGGGCTATCCTCCTGACCCATCACGACCGACTGTTGTGAAATGGTGGGACACATATGTATGAATAATTAGGTAATGCCCTATACGGGAGATGTGGGTAGTTGCACACGCTCCCCAGAATCTGTGACTGCTCTGAAACAAAAACATAAGAAACCAAAATAAACCCTTGACCTAGTTGTGACCCCTCACTCCCAACCCCCTCCCTCCTCTCCGTTGTCACATCCCTTGCCAGATGCTTGAGGATGCACATAAGTATGGCAGAGGTCTGTCGCCCACCGTAAACCCAACTTACGCTACAAGTTCAAACTTCTGCAGCGACCCCCAACAGTTCCTTGAGATTAAACCGTCCACGAATAGAAAAGAACAAAAGAAAGGTTAGGAATCAAAAGTGTTAAGAAAGGGAAGGAAGGAACGAAATGAAGGCAAACCTACAGTCTCGAGGCAAAAACCTAAATGGACTAGCAATGTCAAAACCTACTCTTTGCCATGGAAAATCTGGCCATTGAACAGGAATAAGGGGGGGCAGGATCACATTTAAGCATTTTTTTCACTGTTCACACATTCAGGACACTCCCTTACGATTCTGTCCACATACTTGTCTAAAACAGGGCACCAAAATATGGATCTGATCAACCTCTTCATGGATGACATTGTTAAATGGCTTTCGTGACCTACCGATAAGATAGAAGTCGGAAAACAAGATCTCCTTCAAAGACCAATTCATCTGAAATTTTCCAAAATGGAAACAGTTCAGCTGATATTTCTGTTTTTGAGGGCCAACCTATCGTGGTGTAATCAATAACTTTACACAATATAACGCCATCACGCATGGCCCTTTTCCACAGCTCTTCGGAGATGGAACCAAACCTTCCTGATATTACCTCATTTATAATAGCAACGACTTCCTCATTTTCACACACTTCACTGGAATTACAGGGAAGTCTTGACAGACAATCCTCCATAACATTTATTTTCCCTGGAACATATTCCACTTCAAAGCTGTATTCTTGCAAACGGGACAATAATCTAGATATACAAGCAGTGGCATTGATTTCCCCACCAGGAGATAAAATGGAAACTAAAGGCTTGTGGTCTGTCCTCAAGATCAAACATGCACCTGATGTGCAATTGTGGGAATATTACACTCCCCAGACACAGCCCAAAAGCTCTCTCTCAATTACAGCGTAACGCCGCTCAGTAAGGTTAAGTGTGCGGGAGGCAAATGCAACGTTCCACTCTTCCTTCCCCACACGTTGAGACAAAACATATCCCAAGCCATAAAGACTTGCATCAACAGTAAGAATACATGTTTTGTTCATACAGTAAGGTTTCAAGGTAGGCGCATCTATCATTTCTGCTTTGATACGGTCAAAAGCCTCTTGTTGTCTTTCTGCCCATACAAATTCTGCATTTTTCCTTGTAAGTTCTCTTAATGGTTCCATTTTGGATGCAAAGTTCACAATAAATTTGCTGTAGCATTCGCATAATCCTGAAAAGGAAATCAGTTTATCTTTGCAGTCAGGAGCAGGTGCCTTTAGAATCGCATCCATGAGAGATTGTTTTTTAGGTACCACACCTTCTTTAGACAGAGTATTTCCTAAATATTCAACAGAATCTTGATATAGTTTGCACTTAGATTTTTTTAAGAGTCAAACCGTATTCTTTCAGAACACTACACACCTTTCTGAGATGTTCATTATGTGTTTTCTTATCTGGGGGGAAAAATGAGAATGTCATCTTGAAAACACTTTACAAATGACTGCATGTCCCAAAAGGAATGACACATTGATCTCTGGAAAACTGAGGCTGCTGACGCTAGCCCAAAAGGCATTCTTTTGAATTAAAACAATCCTTGGGGCGTAATGAACGCTGTCAAATGACGTGATTCGTCGGCCAGTTCGATTTGGTGATATGCAGATCGAAGATCAAGGGTGGAGAAGATTGTAGCACCTCCAAACATGCTTACTACCTCATTAATGTTCGGTAATGGATGGCAGTCATCCAAGATGTTGGCATTCAAAGCTCTAAGATCAATACACAACCTCAATGATTTATCAGGTTTACGTGCCAAAACAATCTGAGAAACCCATTCCGATGATTCCACCTCTTCAATAATACCCGCATCTAACATTTCTTTCAAGTCTTTTCCCAATTCTTCCCTCACGTTGATGGGAAAATTTCTGAGTTTTTGTTTGACAGGGGATGCTCCCTGCTTGAGTTTTATTAAATGTGTGAAACCTTTAAGTTTTCCTAAACTTTCAGAAACAAAACCTCAGGAAATTTTCTCCACAAGATTGATATCAACACTGTCCTCAATCAACATAACTGGTTCCTTGCTGCGGGGATTGAGTATGATCCCTAATCTCCATTGGTCTCTCCATCCTAATACATTGACTCCCTTTTTAGCAACATATAGTTTAATAAAAGCAGTCCTCTCCTTGAATCTAACATCAGAAGCAATATAACCCATAATGTCGATGGTTGAGCCATCAAAACTTTGATCAGTAATATCTGATGGGCATAAATCATCAGTAGACATAGTATCACAGAACTTCTCATTGAAATAACTCTGACAATTGACCAAGGGGACCCTGAATCTGCCATGAGTTCCAGGTCTTTGTTCAAGAAATGGACAACACACTAGGGTGAGTTCAAAACCTCTCCTTCGAGAGTACAAACATTCACAACGGACACAACAGTACCCTTCTCACTAGAGGAATCATCATCATCGGAAAATTGACTACATCTCACACAAGAAACTTCACTATTCATTGTGGGAAAACATTCCCCTCTGTTTATAGTTCTTTTCCTGTCATCTTTACATGCCCTGGCAAACTATCTAAATCTTCCACATTTGATACATTCTTTTCCTACAGCTGGACAAAACTTGAAAGAAGCAACATGGGTTGAGCTACCACACATGTAACATATTACATTCCTGTCACCACTTTTTCCATGTCACTATTTTGTTTTCCCTTGAAAGGAACTTTATTAGAATTACTCATAGCACAAACCTCATCAGTATTTTTGCTGCTTTTCACCTTTAGAATTCACATCCTCCATAGTCTTCATCCAGTTTTCAGACTGTTCAAACGCTTTAGCTGTGTCATGTAATTTTGGATTACCCAAAACCCACAATTGCTCTTGCGTCTTTTTGTTTCTTACATTTTACAATTATTTGGTCTCTGATCATTTCATCTGCTATAACACCAAAATTATTTGAAATCACAAGGGATCTGAGAGCAGGCAAAAAAATCATCAAACTATTCTGATTCCCTTTGCGAGAGCGTGTACAATTTATATCTATTAAGGGCTATACTAGTAGTGGGTTTAAATCTAGTTTCCATGTGTAAAAGCGCCTCATCAAAAGTACTCCGCTCTCCCTGGACAATGGTGCTGAAGACTGCTTGACCCTAAGCAATGTAGTAAGATATTTTTTTTCCTTTCATTCCCCATCAATAGCCTTAATGTAAGTTAAAAACTCCTCCTTCCACCTAGACCAGGGAATGGGAGGGTCACCTTTAGATTGAAGAAACTGCAGGAGGTTCGAACTGCATGACTAATGATAGATGTTATAAAATATTTTACAAGTATATTATAAAGTCACAATAATATGGAAAGAGACTTTGAATAAAATGTCTGTAAGGTAAAAAACTGTAGTAAAAGCTGTGCACACCAGCGTGATATGTTTGCCTAAACAATTATCCTTTACATTGTGCATACAAACGTGATGTGCATTTACAGTACCTTTTCAACATTGTTCTTCGACGCAAACAGATGTTCAAGAAGTGTGGGGGTAATGGGGTTTTGTAGCGTTTCTACGAGGCTAAATGAAGACCAAGTTTGCAGTTGTGCGCATCGACGTAATGCCCCTGAAAAAGAAACAAGAATAACTCAAGATGGCAGTCACGTAGGGTGATTACGTCATCACGCCACGTTACGTGATGCAGCGTAGTGATGTCATTCTTGTAAATGTGTAGCAGTAAACGTGTAGCTGCAGGGACGCTCTTCACAGCTTTCGGTGGTGTCAGCAGTATTCCGTGTTGACGCATAGCTGAAGGAACATTCACTTCAAGCCACGTTCTTCCTGAATCGCGTTCTCTCTTCGCAATGGAAGCTGGAAGCTCTGGCGTGGGTGGAATGACGCAGTGAGGCTTCTTATTTTGATGTAAAAGCCGTTGAAACTTGAAAGATGCTGTGACATTTTCCAAAGTGTGTCAAATTCAATTTCTCAGCCATAGCAAGGGGTATTAAATCCAGAAAATGATTGTGGTGGATATTAAATAAGTCTTATCCACATTCAATGACAAATCCAGTTGTAAGCCAGAAAACTGTTCCAAGTAGTAAAAAAAAAAGAATAAAAAAGTAGTAGTTGTACCGCTCCTGTGCCTTTAAAAGTAGCAAGTAATCTTGTCGTCAGTGTAAAATCATTTAAAAAATGAAAAAAGAAGCCCAAAGAAAGGTTGAAGAAGTTTATTTCATAAGACACAGTACTGCTCAGTCCAAATCCAGCAGCAGAATAATAAGGATTCTAATTCCAAGTGGAATCGGATCTAACTGCATGGCAGGTGCCAGAGTTAAAAGTACACAGGAGAATTGAAGGGAACGGACAATAAAAGAAAGGAACATAATGCAATGTAACAACTCCTTTTAGGGTATCTGACTTTATACTGTTCCCATTTCTAAAGCCTAGCAGATCATTTACAGAGAGAAGAGCTCGGAGTTGGATAGACATCCACTATTTTTCCTTCTAAAAAGTGTAGAATAGTGATGGATCTGAATATCATTTTGGTTAGCGTTTTGTTTTGTTTGAGTGTTTTTACGCACCTTTTTATGCCTTTTAGGGCTGCACATGAAATGAAATGAAAGTGATTTTTGTATAGCGCATGGCTACCCGGGAGCATCCCAGCGCTGCAGAGTGTGGCTAGAGGACGCATGGAATTACGGGAATAGCCAGGTTTTTAGGTGCTTGCGGAAGGTGAGGAGGTTGGGCTCCTTGCGGATGGAGAGAGGGAGGGCATTCCAGAGCCTAGATGCATTGTATGAGAAGAGGCGTCCGCCTGTTCGTGCCTTCCTGATTCTGGGGGTGTCAGTCAGGTAGAGATCATTTGAGCGCAGATTTCTGGTGGCTTTGTATGGTTTGATCAAGTTCTTAATGATCGGGGGGCCGTTGCCCTGCAGATTTTTGTGTGTGATGCAAAGGGCCTTGAAGTGTATTCTCTCCTGTATAGGGAGCCAGTGCAGTGATTTAGGAGCAGGTTTGGCCGAGCAGTGTTTTTTGGTATTAGTGAGGAGTCTTGCTGCCGAGTTTTGGACTATTTGGAGCTTGGCGATAACTGATATGGGGGCTCCTAGATAAAGTGCATTGCCGTAGTCCAGCCGGGATAAGACAAGTGACTGAATCAAGAGCCTTCTTGAGTGGACAGGTAGGAGGGGCAGTATTTTGCGTGAGGTTCGAAGGAGGCCGTAGCAGGTAGCAGCGGTTTTTCTGGCTTGGGTTTTAAAAGTGAGCTCGTGGTCGAGCCAGATGCCAAGGCTTTTTATTTCTTTTTTTGGCGTAGGGGCTGGTCCCATGCAGGAAGGCCACAGCGAGTTGGGGTTAAATGATGGTTGGTTCCCCAGCAGCATGAGTTCAGTCTTATCGCCGTTGAGTTTGAGGTGCGATGCACTCATCCAACTGTCTACTTCTTTGAGGCAGGTGCACAGATTCAGCGAGGACTGTTCCGACTGATTGAGTGCTACAATTAGCTGGGTGTCGTCTGCGTAATTGACTATTGTGACACCTCAGGGATGAGCCCTGGGGAACCCCACAATGAAGCGGCAATGGTTGGGATTTAAAATTACCTTCGAACACCTGGAAGGTTCTTTCTTCCAGGAATGATTTCAGCCAAGCTAGGGCCGTGCCCGTTACTCCTGCCTTTCTGAGACGGTTTACCAGCGTGCAGTGGTTCACTGTGTTGAAGGCTGCACTTAGGTCCAGGAGGATAATGGCTGAGGAGCCTCCGGAGTCCTAAGATTTTTCTGGCCTCCTCCACTACCGCTGTAAGCGCGGTTTCTGTGCCCTGGCCGGGACGGAAGCCATTTTGGGAGGAGTGAAGCCTTCCGGAAGATTCAAGGTAAGCAGAGAGTAGTCGGTTGACATATTTCTCTGCCATCTTGCTGACTCCCGGGAGTAAGGAGATAGGGTGGTAGTTGGCCATCTCTGTGGGATCTAAGTGGTTTTTTTTTAATAATGATTTTACCATGGCTTTTTTCCAATCTAGTGGGACCAGACCCTGTGCTAGAGAAGCATTAATTAGTTTAGTGATGGGGGGGATTATAGTAGGTGTTGCTAACTTCAGGATGTTAGGTGGTGCGGCGTCCAGCGGAGATCCGCTCGTGATTGAGTCTAAGATGGGGGAAAGGACTTATTCTGTGAGTGGAGTGAATGATTCCAGGCCATGAGGAGCATCCTGTGGTATTGAGCTGTGAGGCTCCCAGGGCGGTTTGTTGTTATTGAGTGGGAGGTGTTTGAGAATGTTTTGAATTTTGGTGTAGAAGAAATCTGATAGTTCTTCGCAGTGCTGGCCAGATGTGTCGGGGGGGGGGGGGGCATTTCTCATAGTATGCTGCTTGGGTTGCTTTTATTGCAGCTTTGTAGGAGGAGATGGAAGACCTGTATGTGGTTTTTGTTTCAATGGCAAAGTCTTTCCTCCAGGCTGGTTCCATTTTTTTGCAGTGTTGTTTTAACTTTCGGAGTTCAGGGGTGAACCAGGGATGTTTATTTGGTTTGATTTTCATTTGTATGTCTTTTTTTGGAAGTACTAGGTCTAGCGTGTTCTCAATCCATGTGGAGAATTTTTTGTTTGCCGCTGAGGGGTCGGGGTCCTGGGCGGGTTCAGATACTTCTAGTGCGCGTGTCCATTCTTCTATGTTTAGTTTTGGCCAGGACCGAGCTTGTGTGCGAGGTAGTGGTAAGTGGGGGCATGTAATGGGCGGGTGCCAGAGGAGCGCAATTAGAAAATGATCTGACCAAGGAAGGGGGGTGGGAGCCCTGCATTCTAACTGAGCTAAATTGGAGAAAATTGGGTCAAGGAGGTGACCTTTGATGTGTGTTGCCTGGTGAATTTTTAGATGTAGCTGGTAGGCTGCTAGATCTTGTGTAAGGTCGTCCGCTGTAGTGTCTGTGGAGTTCTCAAAGTGGAGATTAAAATCTCTGAGAAGATTAAAATTAGGTGAGGTACTGGCAAGGGAGAAGACAGATTCTAGTAAGGAGGTGCGGAATTGGCCTTGTGCTCCCGGGGGGCGGTATATGAGGATGCCAGAGAATGACAGTAGGGGAGTAAATTCGATAATGAATTGGGCGTTTTCGCAATCTAGGAGGGGGCTGTCCAAGATACGGCAGAGTAGGTGATCTTTATAGATGATTGCGATCCCGCCACCTTTGTTGCAGGTTCTGTCTATGCGCTGAATCAAGTATCCAGGGGGTAGGGCCTGGACGATGTCAGGGTCTGAAAATGGGGTTAGCCATGTTTCCGTAAGGAACAGGACGTCAAGTTCTGAGTCGTGTATTAGCCAGTTTATTTCTGTACTGTGTTTCGGTAGAGAGCGGCAGTTCAGTAGTACCAATTTGAATGGAGTCCCTGTTGGGTGGGGAGTTGTCGTCTTTGAAAATTCGTAGGGACAGTGGGCACATTTGTGGTGCCGTTTTTCGACTGTGATGGAGTGGGAGCATGAGGGCTTAAGAGTGGTGGATAAGCGGATTAGATGTTCCCTGGAGTATCGGCGGGGGTGAAGGGAAGTTGGGGGATTAAGGCTGGCCCCTAGGCCCGGACTGGCGTGGACGGGCGCAGACGGGCTTGCCTTAGGCGGGCCTTCGGCACGCCCACTGCGTGTCGTGGCAATCGTGATTTATACAAGTGCTGTGACAACTAGACCGCTAACCGGTTTTGTTGCAGTAGGGCACTTCCGGTCTGCGTTATCCTTCCCTCCACTCAACCGGAACCATCTGTGGTGGACTGGGGAAGACGCAGACCTGTGCACGTGGAGAGTAGCGTTTAAGCAACCGGTGAGTGAATATTTTTAAAAAACAGTGGTATTAAAACAATAAGAAGCGGCGAAATTCAATACTGTGGGTCACAGACAGCTTGGTACAATTTTAGCAAACGTTTTGGCAGAGTGAATAATGTTTTCGGGAGCCCTTTGCCAGGCGCTCCTTCCCGGTAGTAATTACCCAGTTTTTAGAAGCCTCTAGCGCGTCCGCCCACATTAGGCTTATGAGGAATTTTATCTTTCAGTCATGATTGCAATTGATATTTGATTACCTCTTTGGTGTGGTGGACTGGAATCGGAAGGTAAACCGTATTGTAACTCTGAAAGGATTCGAGGTACACGCAGAAACTGCCAATTTTGAGTTTGAAGGAGAGGAGTCTTTACAGATGTGGGTCCTGCAGTAATGGATTGCATTTATGTCCTTCTAATTGTCCAGTGCGTTAGCGATCTCGGAGTTGAGGGGGTGCAAAGGCATTGCTTCTGCTCTTTGAAAAGCACCTCTATAGCAGCTTTTAGCAGTCTCCTGCAAGGTTCCAGTATATTTGTTTGCAGGGTGCCTTGAGTCCATTTTTCGACATGACTGAAGTGTATTAGAATTTGCCTGAAATTTTGAGACTTTTTTTTAAGACGCAAATAACATGTTGCAAAGGACTCTGAGGCGGGGGGGGTGGGAGGGGACTGATTTAACCCAACATATTATTGTTTTCCAATTTTTCTTGTGGATTAGAGATTTACTTCTTAACGTAAAACCTCACACTCTTTGCTAAATACTTGATACATTGCAGTGAGAACAATGCACGTTTCACTTTTTAAGGTGTGATCATGTTGTAAAGTCTAAGTGGTTGAGCATAGGAGAGAGTTCTTGTGGTGAACTAGCTGACAACCCTTTCACGATTTTCTTGGTAGTGAATTTTGTGCTAAATGAAACCCTTTAAACTAAAGTATTATGAATGTGACGCTTAAAGGAAATAACGGCACTGTAATTAATAGGGGATGCAACGTTTAAGATAGAGTTCTCATTTGACAATAATTGCTATGTTTAACAATGCAAGGTAGATTAAGTAGCATCAAACCCCCTTTTTAGGTTCAGCCTCTATACAGCACTTGCATAGTCTCTTGGCAGGCATTATGTGCCCTACAAAGAGGGCCTTGGAGCCTGCCCATTGCTTAACTTTAGTTAGATGTTGTTGTCCCTCTGATTTGCTGTTCTCTTATTTGTGTCCCAGTTCTTCAATCTTGTTTGTCCCTCCCATGGAGTGTTACCTCTTATCCATCGCTTTGATTGACTGGCATCACTGCTTCCAGTGCTTGCTTTTCAGGCGCTATCTTTTTTGGTCTCGCGCCTAGCGTTGCTGTGCGCATCACTGCTCCCGCAGCGTGATACCTCTTGTACAGGTTTCAGAAAGCTATCCACACGCTTGTGTGTGTGGTTTTGCTTTCGCCGGCTGCCATTGTCTTCAGCGCGCTTTTTGGAAGAAAAAAAAAAACCAGCATGCAATTGGGCAAAGGCGGGCGCATGTCCCGTCTTTCCTCTGCCCATTCCCACCGGTGTCTAGCACGCGCAGCAGCGTACGTTCACCTCGCTGCCGCGCTCCCTTGACCCCACTCCTCTGTGGTGCGCGCGCACCACTGGTTTTGCTTTGTTGTTTCTATCTATGCGCAAATGAAATAAACGCCGTCTTGTACAATAATGCTGTCACGATTACACCGCTGTTTACGCAATTTAGTGTGAAAGCGTCGTATTGGTGGCGTAATGTTTTTTGGGGGGTTTACTAGAAACATTTATTAAAGAATGCTATCAACGAAAATGCAAGATTTCTGCTAGCAACACAAAAATTACTACAATTTTTCACATTGAAATAATGCTAACAATAATTACGGATGTTCTTGTTATATTCGTTGCTGTTATTAATGTTATTGCTGATATTATCGATAATAGCTCGGTATGGAAATGAATATCGTTCCACGCAGTGGCTTTAGTGTTGCGAGTTTTTAGTTTCTGGTAATTTGTCAAACTTTACAGTGTGCACAGTCCCGCTGCGGCTGACACACCGTTTCTTTACAGTGCCCGTTTGTGTCAGCCCCTGTGTTTCGACTCCCCACACAAACAGCCGTTGGATGTCTCCCCCCCCCCCCGCATATCTAATGAGCTTGGGGCGTTAACTCTATTATTCCAAAGCCCCGCTAAAGTTTACTTTCTTTCTAACGCAATTGTTAATTACCACCCGAAAGGGCAGGGGTAATGCACTGGATAGTGACATCGTTATTGTATGTTTGTGATGACAATCATAGTGTATATAATAGAATCTCGAGTACATCTTCAAGAGCCACGATTATGTAGTGGAAGGCGTGTGCATGTACTAGCTTCTTGGGAAATGTAAGCGTTCATGCTCAGTGGTGTCTGTAACGTGCAGCAGTGTTCTTCGATACCTAATTAAGCATGTGTTTCTAATCCGCGCGTGTTCGCTTTGTTAATGCGCTCGCTGCATATGCATACATGATGGGCATTACAAGTAAACTAATAGTAGGAATAACACCAGCAAAAGTGGACATGCAGGAGATGAAACTTAATGTATGAAATATAAATTCTGTATAGATTGCATACAAGCATTGCTTAGATACATTTTGTGTGTGTGTGTATTACTGTTTGTGTGTACATTACGGTCTCTGTGGATACGTCATTGTCTCTGTGCGTTTTGTCTGTGTGTACATTGTCTCTGTGTGCATCTGTGTGTGTATCTGTCTTGGTGTGTACGTCTGTGTATTTACATCACTGTCTCTATATGTGCAACACATCTGTGTGCATCACTGTCTGTATGTACATTACTGTTTCTGTCTGTGCAGCAGTGTTTCTGTACGTGCGTCAAGCCTCTGTGCATCATTGTCTCAGTGTGTGCATCACTGTGTGTGTATGTGTATTACTGTCGTATGTGCAATATGTCTCTGTATGTGCATGAATGTGTTTGTGTGTGTCTGTGTATGCACTTCTGTCTCTATAGTCTCTATGTGCAGATCTGCTTGTGTTTTTGTCTGTGTGTCCGTGTCTGTCTCTATATGTGTATCTCTGTTTTTGCAATTCAATAGGTCTCACATTTACACAGGTTTAAGCTATTGGCATCGTAAATGAGAATTCATTTTATTTATGTTTTAAAAACCAAAACATAAATAAAAGGCATAGTCATTTACAATGGCAATAGCTCAAATTTGCGTAAATGCGAGACCTATTGCATTGCAAATGCTTGCTTCTTTTCTGCGAAGCACTCCATGAGAGTCCATCTGTTTTTGAACTTTTGTTACCTGAGAGCTTTCTTCTCCCTGTTTCCTCCCTGCATTCTCAGTGCTGGTTTCCTGTCCATC
Source organism: Triturus cristatus (assembly GCF_964204655.1). Classification (NCBI taxonomy): domain Eukaryota; kingdom Metazoa; phylum Chordata; class Amphibia; order Caudata; family Salamandridae; genus Triturus; species Triturus cristatus. The sequence goes on from NC_140582.1 coordinate 198,925,330, forward strand.
CTGGCCATCCCTGTGTTGCTTAGGCTTTCCTGTCCTCCTCTCTCTATCTCTCTTCCCCTCCCTCCCCCTGTGTTGCTTAGGCTTCATCTCCCATTCTTCTCCCTGTGTTGCTTTGGTCCCCTTTTGCTTCTGCCATTTATTACTTCATGTTCGCGTGTAAAAAAAAAAAAAATGCTTTGTACTTTTTTATTTTAGGTTTAATTCTTTTAGTTACCCATCTAGTGTGGCAAAATGTTAGCAGTCACAGTGCATGGATTGGAGCTGTAAGAAACTGAGGTATGGAGGGAGGCACCCCAGAAAGGAAAAAGTACAAAGGCACGAGGGAGTTGTGTTCCTTTTACCCCCCCCCCCCCCATTTAAATTTATGTGACTGCCATCTTGGAAATATAGAAAGTGTTACAAAATGGCTGGATGGCACTATTTGCTTTGCCAGTGCTTGCAGTGAAAATTTAGAATCATTGGCAAAGCAAGTAATGTTAGCAAACCAGCATTGCAAAGCAGGCCCTTTCGTTTTTGTCAATACTTGTTTTTTTGTTATCTCACAGGAATTCGAAATAAGTGAGGAAACAACCTATACTCACAATTTTTTTTTTAACACAAACCAATTTAATAGTAATGCAATACAGCATGGTGAAAATTAAAATGTTCTCTGATTTGTTGTCTATAAAGTTTGACATGCGTGTGCCAACCATTAATACTTTCTTCTACTGATTTATATTTTTAGGAGTGCTTTAAGGGAAGTTGGTCTACCCATAAGCAACTACACAAGAAAGCAAGTAAGTGATGTCTGCTGGTTTACCCCAGATTTTTAAGTTTATTTTATTTGGTGCTCAGCAGCTGTTTCTCTGTTTGGAAATAATACACTACATGTTGGCCCTTTATAGGTTCCGCCTAGACAGCGCATGCGCTGTCTCTGCGAGACATGTTTCCATACACTGGGCTTGCAGCTCGTCCATAGCTTACCATTTGTAAGCTTCAGCGTCTTTGATTTCCTTTGTCACTTCTTTGAACGGCATGCAAGTGTCATGTCGTCGTCTTGTGTTTGGGCCCCCCATGAAATATGGACCAAGTACTTGTATTCTTCCACAGCTCCGGGTTTTGAAGCTTATTGTTTGGTTGTTCAAGCACTCCATATCAGTTCCTGTGTACAGCCAGACTCCCATATCCCAGTTCATGTTGTTTCTTTTCCTCCGACCCCCTACCCTGCACTCTGTTGAACGCCACTCTATTCCACGCCAGTGCACCACAGCACTCTGTGCCACTGCACTCAACAACTGTCGCTGCACCACTCTATTATAGCCCACACATTAGGCAACTGCACTCTACGCTGCACAACTCCACTCTAGGCAACTGCACTCTATGCTGCACCAGTCTACGCCAGGCCACTCCAGGCAACTGCACTGTACGCTGCACTACTCTACGCCACTGCAGTCTACGGCACTCCCCTCTGCGCCACTACTCCTTTAGCCAATGTACTCTGTGCAACTGTACTCTGGTCTGCACGCCTGCACAGTACTCTACCCTTGTGCACTTTACGCCACTCTACTCTGCCCCACAACATTGGTAAAAGACATTAGCAAAGCCAATCGCTCTCGAGTTGGTGAAACCTATTGGCTTTGCCAATGCTTGTTTTTGTGATGCCAAACTCCATTTGGAAGGCCCTTCGCATATAGTTTAATGACCTTGCAATTTCCTTTCCGTTTATTGATGGAATTAGTTCCTATGCTGCTGCTTTGTGATCTTTTTCTCACCCTCTTTCCTATTATCATTAAATTAACTTGATCCCTTATAGATGTTGTCTGTATTTTTAACTATAAATGTACAGTTCTTTGGCAGTAGCCTTTGCCTTGTCCTCCAGAATTATTCCAGGTATTATTTCAAGTGTTGCTTTGCTAGCACCAGCTGCCTAGTGTAAAGACTAGTTCTGTCTGTGTATTGTTGCCTCATACTGTACTTTAGTATGGGCATTAGATCAGAAAACCTATTCAGAAGAGCTTAAAGTGGTGCAGTGGGGGTCAAATCTCAGGACAGATGAATGACATGATATGAAATGAAAAGAAAGATTTATATAGCGCGACTGTCACTCCTGACGGAGTCTCCTGGCGCTGCAGTTAACTAGACTAACTATAATGTCCAGACTAAATCATAGCCAAGGAACAGACATCTGTTAGGCCGAAGATCCAAGTCTTAAGGGCTCGTCTAAACAGATCTTCACCTTGAATTGTCCTCAAGTCCTTTGGCAGATTATTCCATGCTTTTGCTCCCAGTACCATGGCTGATTTTCCTCCTTTTGATGACCATTTGAACCTGCTTATTGCCAAAAGATTTGCGGAACTAGATCGTAATGTCCTTGTTGTCGTGTATGGTTTAAATCTGCTGGATAGATAAGTGGGGCCGACTCCCCGTGAAGCTCTAAAAGTCGTTATAAGTAGTTTAAACAGGATTCTCTTATGAATCGGAAGCCAGTGCAGAGCCTTCAATGCAGCAGAGGCAGATGATCTGCGAGGAAGTCCCAGGACCAATCTGGCTGCTGCATGCTAGACTACCTGAAGCCGTCTCAGGGAGGATTTATTTATACCAACGAGGAGGCTGTTGCAGTAGTCCAGCCGAGCCAGTATAAGAGCTACTGCAACCGTTTTTCTGGCTGCCAAAGGGATAAGATTGAAAAACTTTTTCAATGTACGGATATACCTGAAACAGATCCCTATTAATTTTAAAACATGGGGCTTAAAGGAAAGGGAGGAATCAAACAGTACCCCCAGATTTTTAGCAACCTCTACCGTTGAAGGAGGGGCAGCAGTGTCATCTGGCCACCAATCTTTGGGTTGAAATATATTGTTTTTACCAATGGGAAGAATCTCTGTAATCTAACAGGAGACAACCTGTTTCCTGTTAGACAGGAATGATGTAATCCATGCCAATGCCAGGTTTGTAATGCCACATGATCTTAATCTGGCTAACAGGATGTCATGGTAAATGGTGTCAAACGCGGCAGACAAATCCAAAAGGATCAAGTCTGCCTTTCTGCCGCTATCTATGATAAATTTAAGGGTGTCCGATATCTCAAGTAAGGCTGACTCTGTCGAGTGTTTAGGACGAAAGCCAGACTGACGAGAATGAAGGATAGCTGCAGATTCCGTGATGCTAACAAGTTATCTATAAACTATCTTCTCGGTAATCTTACCCAAAGTAGGTAGGAGAGATATAGGCCTTTAGTTAGATAGGATGGATGATTCCACATTCTGTTTCTTTTTTAAGGGTTTTACGATGGCAAATTTCCAGTCCCTGGGGACAATGCCCAAGGCAAGAGAAGAGTTCACTATACTATTAATGACAAGATTCACCACAGCAATAATATGATGTAAAAAAATTGAAGGGCATGCATCCAATGGTGAACCAGATTTACAAGCTAGGATGACCTCTTTCGTTTGGGCTAGTGTGGCGGCTTGAAATGATTGCAAGACAGGAAGGTTCGAGTCAGAATCTGATATGTTTTTGTCAATGAAATCTTACGGCCTAAGAGCCTTAAAGTTACTTTGAAGGTTTTTAACCTTATTATCAAAGTAGCATGCAATTTCATTACAAAGTGCCACAGACGGAGGAATTGAAGTATGCAAGCCTTTAGGATCTATAAAGGATTTTACAATTCTGAATATTTCTTTTTGGTTATTCTTGGCTATAATAATTCGATTGTAAAAATATTCCTTTTTTGCAGCTTTAATAGCAAGCTTATTTTTCTTCCTAAAAGCTTTGAAGATCTGCAGGTTAGATGTTTCATATCCCCTTCTCCACCTACGCTCAAGCTGTTTACTATGTAGGTGAAGATCCACAAGATCCCCTGAAAACCAAGGGTCACTATGGATCTTCCTCTTAGAAATTCTAGTAACTCTACTAGGGGGTTCCAGTTTATTCACAAAAAATGTGAGCCAGTTGGACATTCTAGTTGTCTTCTTCTGGATCCCCATTAAGAGTGGGCACCGTTTCTTGAGCCATAGCCAACAGAGAAGGGTTAGAGATTAATGAACGCCATTTCCGCCTGGGGATGTTAGAGATGTCACTATCATTTACACCTAAACTGGATTTTCGGCGAATTGAAAAGGCAAAGGGAATAAAGCTGTGGTCCGACCAAACCTGTGGCAATGAATTACTAGTCTGTAAGGACTTTAAGTTAGTACAAACAGTGTCAAGCGTGTGCCCTCCACAATGAGATGGACCTTGGACCATCTGTTTAAGTCCCAAAATGGAGATCATTTCTAAAAAAGATGAAACTCCTGGGTTGTTATCACATTCCAAATGAAGATTAACATCCCCAAGAAGAGTAAAATTCGAATACCTAAGCACTGCCTCACTAAGGGCGTCTTCCAATGATTCTAAAAAACTATTGCTATTGCCTGGGGGCCGATACAGCAGTACCCCCGAAAAGGAAAAGGAGTTATGCATAGTACAACAAAAGTCCATGTTTTCAGCTCCTTTTAGTCCTTGTAGGGTAAAAGTCTTCACCTGCATGGTCTCCCTATATATAATAGCGACTCCCCCCTCCCCTGCCATCCTCTCTATCTTGCCTGCACATGGTGAAATTAGGCGGCAGAGCAGCCACTATTTCCGGATTGCAGTCTTCCCTCAACCAAGTCTCAGTGATAAATAGGAGATCCAGCTTATTGTCAATGATCAGTTCATCGATATCCAAGGCGTGCTTACTTAAAGATCGAGCATTTATTAAGCCCCCTTGGATAAGAGCCGGGTAGCAGTTTGTAATGTCTAAATCAGCCATGGTATAATAATCAATGAAGTTTATTTGTGTATGGCATTTCCGACAGCCTACCGGGCCCATGACTCTACTGACCTCTAAAAGATTACCATATTGTTTAGTAGTATTCAATTCCTCCAAATGACAAGAGGTCATGGTTTGGTAAGGGGGGTAACAGGCAGCATGGCTGGCGCTGGACGCACAACAGATGCGGACGGGCGCAGACGGGCTTGCCTTGGGCGCGCCGTCGGCGCACCCGCTGCGCGCATCTGCTGCGCGTCAGCGCCATAGCTTGTTTAAGTACCTTGCTGGAGAGAGTAGGTCCGTAGACTAGACCGGCACCCTATCAAGATGGCGGTCAAAAAAAGTGTCCCACCGGAAGTGGGGGCAAGTATGTTGCGTAAGTCCTCCCTCCACACAACCAGCACCAGCTGTGGTGGACCGGGGAGTAAACGCGGGAGACAGAAATACACACAGGTAAAAGATTAACAATCCAAAATGCGTACCCTAGAAAGTATTTTGACACAAGTTTAATCTCTACTTAAAATCAATAACTTCAAACGCCGCAAAACAAGGTAAATATAGTGCAAGTTTAAAAAGGATTTCTTTTTTAGCCAAAGTAGCGAGCCTAGGTCTTTTCAGGAGAAATACAGCAAGACAAGTTATCAAATACGCGTCAGCGCCATAGCTTGTTTAAGTACCGTGCTGGAGAGAGTAGGTTCGTAGAATAGACAGGCACCCTATCAAGATGGCAGTCAAAAAAAGTGTCCCATCGGAAGTGGGGGCAAGTATGTTGCGTAAGTCCTGCAGGCACTTTATAATAGGGCCTATAAGTAGTTGATGTGCAAATGTTGGGTGTCTGCATTGGTTGGGGTCATAGTTCGGCTGATGGTTAATTCACTGTTGGACTTGCAAAGGATCATTCCTCATGCTAGTTGGGGTCTCTTGCCCTATTTCTATGTTAAAGCTTGAATGGTGGAAACAAACATTTTTTTTTCCCAGTTCTTTTTCGACTCCATTTACTGGTTTAAAGCAGTGTGTAATTTTATCTTTTAAATATACTAATTGAGCACACCCTTATTTTTGAAGTACAATAGGTTCTAAACACAACACTTCATATAGGGGCCAATATTCCTGATAAATAGAAGAGCAATTCACAAAAGTCCTTGGAGGATTCAAAGTATTCCAAAGTTCCACCGGACAAGATGAAATAGTCGTCAAAGCTTCAATTTTTTTTTTCTTTTTATTGGTTTTGAAACCCATATTCAATATTCAAAACAGCCATCCAATATCCAAAGCAGCCAACACACACGTGTGTCGTCCGTACCTAATAAGCACGATGACTTTCTCAAGGCTGTGGACATAAAGATGTGTATATACAAGCAATACAATAAAGCTTAGAAAAACAACATTTCATACTGGCAAATACATCACCAATGTTGTGTGCAAATGATGCAAAGATCTCACCAGTAGCAAAGAGTCACTCAAAAGATGATAAAGTGCTCCAATGCAGAACCATATGGGACAAAGTGTGTCCACCAAAGTAGTCATACAGCAAATGCAGTTTGTGAAATGAAAGAGAAATCCAAAGCAAATACAAGAATATAGTGAACCAATAATAGTGTGTTATAAGATGTATAGTAGTCAATTCATCATAAAGGCCCGCTGTATAAATCCTATAAAAGATATGAAACCTTGTAATGCACCTAAGATCCTATAGGAGATATCCCAACTACACATGTGATATGAGTAAAAGACACATACTCATTAAAAGTAAGATACACAAAAGAAAAAGGGGTATATAATCGAGACCCACCTAATTATTGATTTGATAAATCCAGACTTCAATACATGATATCGAAAATAAGATATCGGATCAATTTAGACATCTCCTCGGTGTATAAACAAAAATTCACGTGAGCTCTGATGGAGAAAGTGTAATAACACACTATGTAATTAAATTGTTGCACAGTAGTCAATACTGGCATACAGAATATAAGTATATAAAAGAAAAATACTCAGCAAATGGAACCATATTTTTTCCCTCAATATAGGGATTTTTGATAATTGCATGGACGAGTTGATTTATCGACTTGTCAACGGCACTTTTGGTAGTAAGTGCTCACAGCTTCATCAGCACCCCGCTATACTATTAGCAATTGTGAACTTAAATACACCATTGACTGGTTATATATGACATTTGTTTACTTCTGATGTGCGGTCTTTCACCCATTTTGGGGAACACTACTACCTTGTATGGAATTATACTAATTGAATAGTTGGATTCAGCAATAGCAGTAGGGAATGCTTTATCATTACTGTGGCAAATATAGTAAGAGTGGCATGCATATTTGATTCAAGGCCTACGAAATGTTTCAGAGTCCCTCTCTGATTTGGCACCCTGTGTCACACCTTATGCTAGCACCCCACCGTCTTAATTTTATTGCGTCATAATGTAGCTCTTTCATCCATTTTGTTTTTAAATAATTTGGTGGCTTATTAACATCCCATGCAGAGATGACTGGTCGGAAGAGACTGCTCTTTCATAAAGGCATAGGTTTAGTTCAGCACTTTTAGGGAGCAATTTGAAAGCATAATGTGGTATTATTCGCACACTGATTGATATTAGACCCCTTTAAGCAGTAGTTCTGGCTCAGCAACGGGAATGGGAGCTGCAGTGGCTAAGTAACTCCCTTCTTGAAATGACTGTAGTTCACAGGTTGTCATGGTGTTGCTTGAGGTAGTAAGAGGACAAATAAGGGTACATTGATTGTTGGGGCTGTGGTGATGTTAAAAGGAACTTAGACGCTCCATGGGGTCTTTGGTGGAGCACAGAGGTGAATTATGCGTATGAGTGGGCATAATTCCCAGTGCTCTATGGTGTAGAAGAGGTGCATTGGGTTAGGAAGAGACCTGTCCCAATACTCAGCTGACTATCCCCATGCAGATGGGATGATTGATGTTTCAACCAAAGACACTGATTCTTGAAGGATGCAGGCAAGATTTTTTGTAAAAAAAATGTTATTACCAGATTTGTTTCATTACCTTTTTTTATTAGGCACATGGTAAATCAAAGCAGGCATGTACACCACAATTATGCATAGGTACAGCAAATGTATACTACGCAATCCAGTCTCTGACAGATCCCTGATTATATTACAACACACTCCTAGACTGGTGGATATCAGCAGCTGTAGGATAGCTAATATCTACAGCTCCATGGGGGTGGCACACTGACTTCCTCTGCAGACATTCCATTTGCCCTAGATCTTTTCCCACTTTTTGGGCCAGCCCTTGCTTCGATATCTCTCTCTCCGCTACAATGCACCAATCCAGGTCTCTTTTCCAATCTTCGAGGTGTGGTGCAGGTTCTGCCGCCTCCCTTAGACAGGCTAGGTTTCGTTTAGCAATCACCTACTTGGTGTCACCCAGGTTTGCTCCATAGGATTCAAGACAGTGGCATCACAGACGTTAAGACACCATTTGGCAGAAGGTGTGAAATCACTCCCATATATACTAGTTATACAAGTTACTATAGATTCCCAGAAGCCCTGAATTATTGGGCACTCAAAATGATATAGAACAAGGAACCCTCCTGCCCAAATTGCCTACGACAAGTTGAATCCAGTACTCTGCCCATCTTTACCATAGTGTTGCAAGACAAATAGGACTGCCACTTCTTTGCGGGAGGCTAGGGCCTCCGGCCAGTCTTAATCAGCCAAGTCGTCTAGATCTGCGTCCCAGTGGTGGCGTAAGGCGAAGCGCATGTCTGGAGAGTTGTTAATTAACTTTTTATAAGTGAGGGAGATTGCCCCACGGCTCATGTGATAGTCTAACAATCTATCTGCTAATGGCGATGATTCCTGAAAGACCTCTCCCAGAGGGATAGCTGCCAGAAGGGCATGCCGAACTTGCAGATAACAGAAGGTCTCTGCTGTCCCCCAGTTCGTTTTCTTTCTATAGCTCAGAAAATGAAACCGCCCAACCATTTGCCCAAAGGTCTTCCACTTTAGATATACTAATTAGGTCCCACGTATCGAATACTAGTCTGTCTCCCAGCATGCCTGATCTTTCAGGGTCCCAAAGTGGTGTGACCTGGGTCATCTTGCCCGCCCAAACCAATTCTTTGAGTGCTGTGTGCCAAATTTGGACCGTGATTGCAGATGGTCCTGTAATGGTCAGACATTTCGGGTGAGTATAAAGTGCATGCAAATACCCTTCCGGGTGCAAAATATGATGGTCCATCGGGTACGCGGGTTTGTCTATGGAATGATGAACCCATTGATTAATTACCGCCAGTTGGGCCACCCAAAAGTATGTGTTCGAGGCATATGAGTTGCAGATTGTACACTGTGCATAGATCGCCATCTGTTGTTGGGCCCGGATGTTGGCAGTTTGTTTTTGTTCTTTGGACAGTCTTTGGAAGTCACGAGTTCGGTGACTCCTCCTTCGGCCCGTAGTGCGCATGGGCTTCGGCTCCATCCTCAGATTGTTTTTTTCCGCCATCGGGCTCGGATGTGATACTTCGTGCTCCGGCTTCGAACTTCTACGGTTCCAGCCTCGACGGAAAATCCTCATTCATCGAGTTTCTTCATCTATCTTCAACTCTCGATGAGGCACTTTTCTCGATTCCACTCATCGGCACCGGCCTTCGGGCCCTCCTCGACTCCGGTCCCAGCCGATGGAAAGGACTCCGTTCAAAAAGTGCCCAAAATGTGGGTCTAAATTTCCCCACACCGACCTCCATCAGGTGTGTAACCTTTGCCTCTTTCCAGAACACGAGGCTAGAGATTGCCCCGCCTGTAAGTCTTTTCGATCAAAAAAGACCATCCGGGATCGAAGAGCTCGACGCACCATGGCGCACTCATCGACCGCGGCTCCACCGGACATCTTCGGAGACGACACCGGAGCTTCGGGGCAACACCACACCGAGCAGGAGGAAGACATCGTCAGCGCTTCCGAGGCCGACGACTCCGACCTGGAGGACATCACACCGGCGCAGAGGGTCGTGAGTACTCTACCCCCTCCCACCCCCGCGCCCAAATCCAAAGAGACTCAGGTTACACCTTCGCCTTCGGGCCTGGGGAAAACCAAACACGCAGCTTCTATCACCCCACCTTCGGGCCCGGTGTCGAAGCCTCACAAGTCTCACGGCAGCTCGGGCTCGAGCCAGCCGACTCCTGGTGCCGATAAACACCGTTCGGCACCGAAGAAAGTGACGCCCAGCTCGACTCCAAAGCCACCGGTGCCGAAGCCTGGACTTTCGGTGCCGACGAAACACAAGCACAAATCCCTCGGCACCGACGCTCCGGCGCCGAAGCCTACCTCGATGCAGAAAAAAACGGAGATTCCAAAAAAGCATGGCGCAGAGAAACCACCCAAATCCTCGGCTCCAAAAACATCGGCGCCAGCGGACGATTTTGCACCACCAGACCTTTTTACACCCGATCCTTATCAAAAAACCTTATCAAAGGATCCAAAGACTGGGCTATTGACTCTGACTGTCAAGAAAAGACGTCTTGACACACCAGCTACTCCTCCACCACCCAAGCCCCAAGCGGAAGGACTCTGCCACATCTCCTCTGAGTGCCCTCCCCACCACCTCCTACACCTCCTCCTCCTCCTCCTCCACCTCTTCCACCTCCTCTCCCTCCCAGGTCTCCGCCACCCTTGCCTCATCATTCCCCGACCCCGTCCCCAGATCCGGATTACGGGGATCCAGATTATGATCCAGCGGACGCCCCAATGGACCCCACACCACCGGGGACCCCAGACCCATGGGAAGATTACCAAAACCCTGACATACCAGATGTGCCTCAAGATGACCTCTACCCATCCAGGCCATCTCCCCCAGAGGACTCACTAGGGTTTCACCACTTAGTGCAGAGAGCAGCACACTACCATGGGGTGGAACTACATAGCGAACCAGTGGAAGACGACTTCTTACTGGATACATTTGATATTCAGGATAAGTCCACAGCCATCTTGCCCATGCTTAAGGGTGTCACCAAACATGCTGCAGAGGTGTTCAAAGACCCTGTCAGGGCCAGGGTCTTAAACCCCAGAATAGAAAAAAAGTACAAAGCAGCACCCACAGACCCTACATACATTAAGGGCCCTGCTCCCTTAGATTCCCTAGTTGTGTCCACAGCTAGAAAGTGGTCTAACTCCCAGTCCTCAGGTGAGGCCCCACCGCCAGATAAGGAATCAAAACTCCTAGTTGCGTCTGGTAAACGCACTGCCTCGCAAGCCGCGAACATCTGGCGCATTGCAAATACACAAGCGCTGCTCGCGCGTTATGACAGAGCACACTACGATGAGCTTGAGGCTCTTATGCAGCACCTCCCTGAGAAACACAAACGTAAAGCTCACGACCTAATACAGGAGGGAAAGCTTATTACTAACACCTCCATTAAATGTGCCCTCGATGCAGCGGACACTGCTTCTAGAGCCATAAATACTAGTGTCCTGCTTTGCCGTCATGCCTGGCTCCGAATTTCAGGGTTCAAACCAGAAGTCCAGGCATCCATTCTAAATCACCCCTTTGACCAACAACACCTATTTGGGCCAAAGGTGGACGAAGCATTAGAAAAAATGAAAAAGGACACGGACACAGCAAAGTCTATGGGGGCATTACAATCCCAGATCCCTAAATGCTCCTTTCGGCGTTCGTCCTTTCGTAGTACAGGCAGAGGCTACTCCACCGATAGCGCCTCTACCTCCTACAAGTCCCCTCCTCAAAATACCTTCTCAAAGGGCTACCAAAGAGGTGGATACAGGGGCAACAACAATAAGGGCAGGGGCAAAACCAACACCACCCGTTCTGCCACGCCGCCCGCACAATGACTTACCCTCGCTCCCCCCAGACCATCCCACTCCGGTCGGGGGCAGACTACAACACTTTATTCACTCCTGGGAGTCCATAACATCGGACAAATGGGTGATCCAAATTATTCGGTCAGGGTACTGTCTCGAGCTAACATCCACCCCACCCAATATCCCACCAAGGCACCGTCCAATGTCACCGGAACATTCCACATTGCTCAAACAGGAGGTGATCTCCCTCCTCCAAAAACACGCTATAGAGCAAGTCCCCTTCAATCAACAAAATTTAGGGGTCTACTCTCTGTATTTTCTAATCCCGAAAAAAGACGGGACCCTGAGGCCCATTCTGGAGCTCCGGCCTCTAAATGCATTCATACATTCGGACCATTTCCACATGGTCACCCTGCAACAAGTCCTCCCACTCCTCTGTCAGGGAGACTTTCTCACTACCGTGGATCTAAAAGACGCATACTTCCATATTCCAATACACCCTTCTCACAGGAAGTACCTCAGGTTTGTGGTGGACGGTCAGCATTACCAATTCACGGTTCTCCCCTTCGGGGTCACCACCGCACCACGGGTGTTTACCAAATGCCTAGCTGTAGTAGCAGCACACCTCAGACGTCAACATATTCACGTCTTCCCTTACTTAGATGACTGGCTGATAAAAGCCGCGTCCTACGAACAATGTGTGCAACAAACAAACAGCACCATCCAACTGCTCCACCAGCTAGGCTTCACGGTGAACTACCAAAAGTCCCACCTCGTACCATCTCACACAAAGCAATACCTCGGGGCCACTATAGACACCTCCAAAGGTATAGCCTATCCCAACTCAGCCAGAATCGCAAGCATACAAGCCTTGCGCCAAACGTTCATTCCTCAGCACTCTCTCCCAGCGAGAGTGTTCATGAAGCTAATCGGGATGATGGCATCTTGCATTTTCATAGTGCCCCATGCAAGACTCCTCATGCGTCCACTTCAAGAGTGCCTAGTACGACCGTGGAAGCAGGCCCAGGGTCAGCTGACGGATCTGGTGTTGGTGGACGGCCGCACTCATCACTCTCTGCAGTGGTGGAACACCACAAACCTTTCTAAAGGGCGGCCGTTCCTGGACCCGGTTCCCCAGGTGATACTAACAGCAGAAGCATCGCTCTCCGGCTGGGGAGCGCGCCTCCTACACCTCACAATGCAAGGTCTATGGACGCCACAGCAAAAATTGCTCCACATCAACCATCTGGAGCTCTTGCCGATCTTTCTAGCCCTAAAATCCTTTCAAAAACAGATTTCAGCCAAAGCAGTCCTCATTCGCACAGACAATATGACTGCAATGTATTCTATTCAAAAACAGGGGGGGACACACTCTCCCCAGCTCTCCCGCTTAGCCCAGAGCATATGGAGATGGGCAATTCCACAAAACATATATCTCCTGGCACAGCACGTTCCAGGCATACAAAACACCATGGCAGATCTGCTCAGCAGACAAACGCAACAAATACACGAATGGGAACTGCATCCACAAGTTCTTCGCCCATTCTTCCACAAGTGGGGGCATCCTCAGATAGACCTCTTCGCCACCCACGAAAACAAAAAATGCCCAAGCTTCGCTGCCAGATACCCACACCCATTGTCCAAAGGCAATGCGATATGGATGAACTGGTCAGGCAGATTTGCATACGCCTTTCCACCTCTCCCACTAATTCCATTAGTGGTCAGGAAACTGCAACAGCACTCCCTCATGCTCATTCTCGTAGCCCCAACATGGGCCAGGCAGCCGTGGTACACCACAGTACTACAGCTCTCAGTGGTACCACACCAAAAACTGCACCTGTCCCCATGCCTCCTAACTCAGAACCATGGAGAAATCAGACACCCGGACCCAGCGCAGCTCAACCTTGCGATCTGGCTCCTGAAATCTTAAAATTTGGATACCTTAACCTTCCCCCTGACTGCATGAATATTATCAAGGAAGCCAGACGTCCTACCACTCGAGCATGCTATGCCGCAAAGTGGAAGAGATTTGTTGTTTACTGCCGTAACAATACAATCAACCCTTTAGATGCATCCATACAACACATTATATGCTATCTACTCCATCTTCAAAGGTGTAACCTGGCATATTCTTCCATACGCCTACACCTAGCAGCGATCGCTGCTTACCTGCAAAACAGACAACATTTGTCACTGTTCAGGGTGCCCGCTATTAAAGCCTTTATGGAAGGCCTTAAACGCATAATTCCACCCAGGGCACCGCCTTCCCCTGTATGGAATTTAAATGTAGTTCTTACAAGGCTCATGGGTCCGCCCTTCGAACCACTGCATAAATGCGAGCTACAGTTCCTCACCTGGAAAACAGCTTTTCCAGTAGCTATCACTTCCCTTAGAAGGGTTAGCGAAATACAAGCGTTCACTATACAGGAACCCTTCTTACAAATACATCACAGCAAAGTGATACTTCGTACCAATCCAAAATTTCTGCCCAAGGTCATTTTGCCCCTTCCATCTCAATCAATCGGTGGAATTACCTGTTTTTTTCTCGCAACCTCAATCTGTTGCGGAAAGGGCTCTACATACACTTGATGTTAAGAGGGCTTTACTGTACTACATACAATGAACGCAACCTTTCAGAAAGACTAAACAATTGTTTGTCTCCTTCTCTCCACCACATAAAGGCTACCCCATCTCTAAATCAGGGATAGCTAGGTGGATTGTAAAGTGCATACAAATTTGCTATCAAAAGGCAAAAAGAAAATTATCTGTTCCACCTAAAGCCCACTCTACAAGAAAGTTAGGGGCTTCTATGGCTTTTCTAGGGAACATACCCTTGCATGACCTCTGCAAAGCAGCCACATGGTCAACACCGCACACCTTCACAAAACATTACTGTGTAGACGTGCACTCCAAGCAACAAGCTAGTGTGGGCCAGGCTGTACTAAAGACATTATTTCAAACCGCTGCAACGGATACCGGTGGTCGCCGCTAAGGTTGGGTACTGCTATATAATCTATGCACAGTGTACAATCTGCAGCTCGTATGCCTCGAACGGAATATGCTACTTACCAGTATGCATCTGTTCTTGGCATGTAGAGCTGCAGAGTTGTACACGCCCACCCGCCTCCCCGGCTACCTGTATCCGTTCCAGTCTATCTTATTTAGATACAACACACATGGGTTTCTCACTGTTATTACTACGCTCCATCATTTCCCTGCTGGCGAAAAACAATCTGAGGATGGAGCCGAAGCCCATGCGCACTACGGACCGAAGGAGGAGTCACCGAACTCGTGACTTCCAAAGAACAAAAACAAACTGCAAACATCTGGGCCCAACACCAGATGGCGATCTATGCACAGTGTACAACTCTGCAGCTCTACATGGCAAGAACAGATGCATACTGGTAAGTAGCATATTCCTTTAATATCAGGTAGGGCTATTCCCCGTCATACAAATCTCTTGTCAATTTAGTTAGGGCGAAAAGAGGGGTCCCCCCCATCCAATTGCAAGGTTCTAAATTTGCCCTCTATAGTTTTTAAATAGAGTGTAACTAACTCCACATTTTGCCTAGGAACTGAAACTTCTCTAATCTGTGCAGGATGCTGTCCTGCAGGATCTTGTCCAGAACCATTAGGAGCAATGATGCACAATCATGCACCTAAATCTGTCACCTAAATTTGACACTGTTGCATCTTAATGGGTTTCTTTTTACCCTGGCATTTATTTTAGACCGGTCGGATCTTTGAGAGTCTGCATCTTACATTGTATCACTAGGATTTTTTTAATTGACTCTGCTGTTACTGTGGTGTTTCCTAGGACTTGGCTCTGTCCCCTTTGTAACTCTGCCCTACAGACAGTTTTAATTGTTTAACCAGCCTCCTTTAATAAGAAAAGGAGAAACAAAAATTACATAATTTAGGAAGGCTTTGAGTCCGCCCTCTTTATCCATTCGTCCACCCAGCTTTCAATCACATTTTGATCTTGCCTGTCGCCGCATATGGCAGTGGGTCAGCCCACTTCAGCCAATAATTTTCTTGCACCATAAAATATGGCATTTTGTCGGATAACATGGGAACATAAGCTGCATAAACAGTGTGCTTCAGTGCCAGGGATCATGGCACAATACTTGCCATTTCTTTTTTCTTTCGACTTTCTTTTTTTTGTTTAGTTATCCTTGTGTATTTAAACTATGTCTTTAAGTTACAGTGATTCAAAGCCAATAGTGCATTTTCTTTGTGCCAACAACCATATTTTCCAAAATGCCTGGCAGGTCAGCTAGTGCATTATAGCTTATGTTCCTCCGGTCTCCAAAGAAAGGTCGGGTCCGCTATGAGCTTGGTCTCGCCACAATTGGAACAATACACAAAGGTGATAAACCTAAAAATGACTGTGCATCATAGCATCCTATTTTGCTTATAAGTGTAGAAGTAAAATATCTCGCGAAATGTTTGTGAATTGCTTAAGTAGTGAAGGGAGCAAGACCCCCAGGGCTCTGCTCTCCCAGCACGCAGCTCTGCCACCGCTCTGTCCGCTAGTGCCCCTGCCTCCTGCGCAGCAGAGCACGGTTCGAGTCCCTAGGACTCTCCTTTCTGCCTTGACTTCTGGTCATCTCGTCTCTCTTTGCCTCCTTCACTTTCATTTTATTGTGCTTCTTTTTTTCTCATTTTTATTGTGATTTCATTGTGCTTCATTTCATGGTGCTTGCCTGCTTTCCTTTTTTCTTGATTGTGCCTTTTTCGCTCCATTTTTTTCGCTGCCTTGTGTGAGAAGAGCTCACACTTCCCTCTACTGCTGCCCCCTCGGTCCCTCATGGCTCCCAGCTGTTCCTACCCTCCTCCTAATTAATAGCGGCCAATGTGCGGCGGCGCCAAATCAAGCCAATCTGCGCCTGTTCGCGGCCTGCCATCCGCCCGCGACCATCGCCTGGAACCCTGGTCCTCCAACCAGCACGCGCTAAGACTCAGCAACTCTCCACGCACTCAACCCTGGAAGAAACAACTGCCAGCTGTCAATACCGAACACCACCCAAGGCCAGTTCTCCTGCTGATACTGCAGCCGTACCTTCACCCACCTCCGGATACCCACCTCCACCACCAGCCCACCGGACGCCAGAGCACCCAAACCCCTGAGCTGCATCCTCCTCAACGTGCGCTCCCTGCACACACGCAGTAGAAATCTTGGACCTCCTGTGCACCCTCTCACCCGACATCGCATTCCTCACTGAAACCTGGACCAACGCCAGCTCCGCCACCGCCATCCCCGACGGATGCAAGATCCAGTGGAAGGACTGACCCAACCACCCTGGAGGCGGACTCGCCATCGTCCACAACCACTCACTCTGACTCGCCACATCCAGCATAAACTAATCCACGTCCCCCATGGAACACCTGCATTTCAGATCAACCCCAGAACGACTCTACACGGCACCCTTGCCTACAAACCTCCGTGCCACATTCACCACTATCAACATAGACCTCATTGCAACCCACGCTATCACATTCATGGACTACGTATTCCTCAGAGACCTGAACTTCCACCTCTACAACCTCAACGACTTCAACTCCATCACCCTCCTGAACAACCTCGCCAAAATCAAACTGAAACAGCTCTCCCCCACCCACAAGGCAGAACATACCCTCTACCCCATCTTCACTGAAGGGGACAACATCCGCTTCAGCCATACCCCGCAACCCATCTGGACGGACCACCAGTGCGTCCACTTTACTTTCTCCAGGTCCACTGCACACAGGCCCACATCTCTCCACCACGCAGGAACTGGAACAAGGTCACCGAGGAGCACCTATGCTCTGTCTTCAACCGTGCTCCACCCCCTACCCAACCGCTGCCAACTCTGCTGCCCACACACTCCACAGATGGATCACCGGCTGTGTAGACACCACCCCCCCCCACCAGCCCCCTCTCCGCCGAACCTCTCACAACGCACCACGAAAGCCACCTGGTTCACCAACGACCTCCTGGAACCCACCACACACTACCTGCCAGACTCCACGATGCATGCATCCAGGGAAACACCCTCGACTAGATTTTTTCCTCACCGGCCGAACCCAAAGAATCTGACTCCCACCCTTCCTCTCCGAAACCACAGAGATCAGCTGCGGAGTACCCCAAGGATCCTCACTCCGCCCCATGCTCTAAAACATCTACATTGCCCCTCTCGCCACCATAGTCCTAAAACACGGACTCCGCATAGTATCCTACGCCGATGACACCCAGCTCATCCTCTCCCTCACCAACGAACCCGACATCACCCGACACAGCTTCCAGGAAGGTATGAAAGACGTCACCTCCTGGATGAGCAACAGCTGCCTAAAGCTCAACTCACACCTGGTGGCCCACCACTCTCTGCAAACCTCCCACACCTAAAAAACCACGCTCGCAACCTCGGCATCATACTAGCCTCCTCCTTCACCATGAACCTACAGATCAATGCTGTATCCTCTACCTGCTTCAACACCCTCCGAGACCTTCAAATGGATCCCTCCCGAATCCAGGAGGCCTGTCACCCACGCACTCATAACAA
This sequence comes from Triturus cristatus, assembly GCF_964204655.1. Taxonomy (NCBI): domain Eukaryota; kingdom Metazoa; phylum Chordata; class Amphibia; order Caudata; family Salamandridae; genus Triturus; species Triturus cristatus. Next base: position 198,943,435 of record NC_140582.1, read on the forward strand.
GCAGACTGGACTACGGGAACGTCCTCCAGACCGAAATTAACAAATGTCTATTCCTCAAACTCCAGACAATCCAGAACGCTGCAGCTAGACTGGTCCTCGGCGTCCCATGACAAGACCACATCACCCAACACCTACGAGAACTCCACTGGCTCCCCGTCAAAGAGTGACCTTCAAGCTCCTCACCTACAAATTCCTCCACAACTTCAGACCCCAATACCTCAACGAAAGAATCTCCTACGCACCCAAAAGAAGACTCTGATCCGCCGATCTTGCCCTAGCTGAAATCCATTGCATCCGTAGAGCGAAGGGGGGCGATCCTCCAATATCGAAGCCAAAACCTGCCACGAACTCCCACTCTGCATCAGACACATCCCCAAACTGCAAGTATTCAGGAAGATCCTCAAGACTTGGCTCTTGTGATGAGTTGTAGCTGCGCGAACCCACCCCACCTCCAGCGCCTTGAGACCCTTGCGGGTGAGTAGTGCGCTTCACAAATCTGATTGATTGATTTGTGTTATTGAAGCGGTAGTCTATCCTGATCAGTCAGGCTTTATTCCTCGAAGTACTAGGTTAAACCATAGAGGATTATGTGGTTGTATGGAGAGCATAAAGGCAAGCTTGGAGCCAGCCGCGACTTGCTTCGTTCGCGCTGGTTGTGCTACTGACAAATAGGTTTCGACCCGACATTCTGGTCATGGATATGACTATTATATATGGACCCATTAGCTAGCCAAGGTGAAGGTGAACAGCATGCTGTCTGAACGATTTACGTTGAGCAGGGGCAGAAGACAAGGATGCCATGTCCTCTCCCACCCCCCCTTCTTGTTTACTGGGCTTATAGAAGCCTTGTTGGATGTGGGAAGACCGCTCTCTGCTGTGGTCTCCTGGAATGGTGATTGGATTGAGACCATATCACTGTTCACAGATTAAATGTTGCTTTATATAGCTGTCGTTAGGAGACAATCGACAAGTTAATACATATGTTCTGGGTTGTAGGAAGGTATTTGGGTTTTCTAATAAGTTGAGGCAGATGTGTACATTTCCCTTTACACACTCAGCCTGCCCTTAACCTTCCCTTCAGGATGGAGAACAAAAGCTTCAGGAATCTTAGGAACAATAAAACTGGGAATAAGGGAGAATTTTGTGACCTTAATTTAAACGGGACACTAGCTAATTTTAAGGAGGATGTTCGCCACTAAAGGAAGACAACCTCACTCCGTTCAGAGTCTGGCAGCCTTATTCAGCCAAAAATCTTGTATCTGATTCAAAATACAGCCCCACTGTGTACCTGAATGCTTTCTCAAATATTCTGAGGTTAAACTACTTGTTGAATGGTTCCCCACAAATATAGCACAGCAAACTTTATGCCAGGGGATTTATCATGTGGGAATATAGCCCCAACAGATCTTCGCAGATATAACTGGGTATCTGTTACACCGGTTTTCCAGAATTGAGTATGTTATAAATATCCAATCAATATGAAAATCGAGTTGACCCATTTGCCGCAATGGTTCTCTTATTGCTGATTTAGTGTCTCCTAGTCCCGTCATTTATTTCAAAATGTAAGATCATATTGAGAATCCTGTCCTATAAACCCATAGGTTGGAGTGGTACTTCACGCCAGAGGCAGAGGTCCTGCTAGTTTGCAGCATCAACCTTAGACCTTTGTACCAGCAGAAAGAAGTGGCCTTCATCAGGTCTCTTGTTTCTTTAGCCCCAGACAAGTTGCAATAGGAAAGAGCCAACTTGCTGTTCCATAACGAAAACGCAGGTATCCCTGAAACTTGTGACCAGGCTTTCTATTTATTGCTTTAGCTGAAATTAGCATAGTGCTCACAAACTTACATGAGGGTATTAGGACTATAGAACTCAATAACAATGTCCGAGTTTTTCTTGTTGTTTTCATTGCCCATGACATGCTTCACTTTCTTGCTTATCATATTCAGTGTAGTTAATATTCACATTTTATGCACAAGCTTAGGATTTTAAAATAAACATTGAAATGCATCTCATGTTTCTTAATACAAACAGTGTGTGCTATTCCTTAACGAAAGAGGGGTTGGAGTTCCATTGTGCTCCTGAACTTATCTTGTGGAAATGATCATTACCAGAAAATACTTCCTAGACAGCATTGCTCAGTGGGTTGTGCATGGGTTGCAGTCCACCTGAATTTCTAATTTGTATAGTCATATTGATTAAGTCCTTGGTCCAGGGAGTTAGAAATCCGACCCCTGTGATCTAGGGCGCCTGTGGTACCCCAGAGAATGTGCCATTGTAGGCCTGAACTTAAATCATGTGAGATATTACAAAGTGAATATGATCATGCTGATAAGAAAATATTTCAATACTTGCAGCTCAGGCATGCACCTGCAGTACACCGGTCTCGGGACACGTTTTCTTCTGGATTGCTTACCAATTGATAACTGTATTATCTAGGAAACTGACCAAGAAAGCCATCTTCTCTATTTATATAATGGTGACGAAAAACTAACCAGATACGTTTGAACGATTTAAGGGGAAATGGATGTACTAATAATGCATGCAACTGAGTGGGAAGAAGTTATGCACTGTCCTAGAGAAGTGGTAATCAGGCTAGCCTTCAGATTGGTTTTGCAAGGGGAGGAACTTGGAGATTCGGTTTGGCCTAAGTATAGTATTACACTTGTATACAGTTAAGATTTAGGAGGGCCTACAAGAGTTTATGAACCTGAAGATGTGAAAAGTGGGGTATTTCTATCAGATTATCTGGCCAGGCTCCATACTGACAACTTCAGGGAGGGGTGAATGAATATATACCCAGAGTTATGAATGTGTCTTTAGAAGATGGGGGAAAAACTAGTAATTCAAATACAAAAACACTTATGTGTTTTGGGTTTTATGATGGTGAGATGAACTAAGACCAAATGATGTGGCTCTTTGGACCCTCCTAAAGTAAGTGTTTGGAAAGCTAAGATGGATTGGTGCATGACTGTAGAGAAGCTCATGTAAGAAGAGGTTGCCCAAAATTGTTTGAGTTCTGTGGATCAGATACAGGGTTCTGTACTAGTACTTTTACCAGAAAATGAATCTGTATTCCTTTGATAGCCCCCACCCAACAATTATACATAATGTTAAACATTGGCTGTCATTCAAGGTTATACAGAAGTGCTAGGCATTGAGGGGCACACAACGAAAAATGTGTTGCATTTGAAGGTTACGCTGTCCTAAGAAGTGCATCTTCCATCAACCTTCGTGATTTAGGATCGGAATCATTTGCAAACAAGCCACTATAAATGTTGAAAATAGCAAATGAATAAAAAAAAGCAATGTATTTTGTTTCTTTAGAAAATCATTTTCCTGTGACGCACATTAAAGTATTACTATGTCTTGTATAAGTACACTTGCCGTTTATTAAGCACCCATACTGCTGCAGTAAAATTATATACAATGGTGTGTTTTTTTTGTTTTAGTGATAAACACATTTTTGTTGATTTACAGAAAGAATACACCAGCCATTCAGCACTACCCCATGAAAATCCAGGATTACGCATAGGAATTTGCGCCACCCATTTTACAGACACTATTAAAGCACAATTACTTGAAATTAAACAATACCCTTCATGATTACACCCCCCCCCCCCCAACCATTTCCCCCAGACTCTGCGATATTTCTTGGGACACCCAGGAGCTTCATACATGACTTTCTCCTGTGTGGCGCACCAGTCCACCCCAGTCCGCCATCACCCGACACTCGTGGGTTCAGGGCTTTCTCATGAGGCTGCGATGTCTCTTTTGGCAACCACCATTGTTGTAGTTAAACACCTTCTCATTCCGAGACCCATCCAACCCATCACTGATGCCCAGGATTGTGTGCTTTGGGTCCTGGGGGACCTCTCACCCCAAGATTTCGGTGAGCTCTTCCTCAATTTCGGTACAGAACCGCGCCAGGCGGGGACAGGCCCACACCATGTGAAGGAAGTCGGCCGGGGCGTGACCACACCTAGTGCAGGCTGGGGTCGGACTAAACCCTGCCCGATGGAGGCGCACCTGGGTGAGCTATGCAGTGTGCAAGTAATAGAGCTGCACCAGACGCAGCCTAGTGGATGCAGTGACTGTTCTAGGAGCCATAAGGGCGTCACGCCAGTCCTCCTCCTCCAAGGGGCCAACCCAGTCCTCCCACCGAGCCAGCAGTCTGTCTAAGGAAGTAGGGTATTGTTGATCAGTGCACGATAAAGACGGGAGATGCCACCCTTCCCCAGGTCCCCAAACATTATCTGAGCTTCGGGCAGGCTGTGGTCAGGAAGCCGTGTGCCTGTTGTAAGGTGTGTATAGAGGGCATGTCGCAGTTGCAGATACCTATGGAATTGTGATTGGTGCAGTGAGTATCTGTTCTGGAGGTCTCCGAAGGAATGCATGTGGTTCCCCTCCCATACATCGCCCAATTGTTAAATGCCTATAAAGTCCAATGCCCTGAAGCCTTGCAGCTCATTAGCTTCTTTGAGCCAGGTCCCATGCCACAAGGGTGTACATTGGGTCAGTGTGAGTGTCCATTTGGTGTGCCGCAGTGTAGCCCGCCATGCCAGTAACACAGAGTGCGTCACCTCTGGTAGGCAAGAAGGAATAGGGGCCCCATACAACATGGACTGAATCCTGGCAAGGCCCAACTTTCCCAATCGAGTCTGTAAGCCGGATCAGACCAACCCCCGTTGAACCAGTCGTGTATGGAGAGAAGTCTCGTGGTGAGATAGTATAAATAGAGAGGAGTCCTCCCTAGACCCCCATCAAACGAAGGGATCCTGCAGGTATTTAGCGCCAGTCTGGACCTACTTTTCCCCCACAGAAACTTGTTAGCTATACTATCCAGTTCACGAAACCAAGTCGTAGGAAAACACATGGGGGTGTTCTGAAGAACGTAAAGGAAGCGGGGAAGCACCATCATTTTAAAGAGCTACCCTCCCCATGGGGTTCAGGGGCAGCAACTGCCACTTCTGGAGGTCCGCCTTGGCACGTTTTACCAGGGGAGTAACGTTGAGGGCCCAGCTCAGGGAGTAAAGTCATCCAGATCCCCAGATATTTAAAGGATTGATGACGAAGAGGTATATCAGATTGCCAGTCGAAGCATTCCCGGGATAAGTGGAGGGGAACCAGAACCGATTTGTCAGGGTTCAACCGGAGGCCCGTTCGAAGGAATGCAGAATGCGAAGACAATGTGGACCTGACCGGGCAGGGTCTGCTAAATAGATGAGGACGTCGTCAGCATAGAGGGCAATTTTGTCTGGTTCGGTATTGGGCTTTTCACACGACCGCACCAGGGACGCCAAGGGCTCCATCACCAAAGCGAAGAGCAGGGGGGAAAGAGGACAGCCCTGCCTCGTTCCCCTGCGAATCGAGAAGGACACCGATAGGACCCTGTTTACTAGTACACAAGCTCGTGGGAGGGTGTATAGAACCTTGACCATGGCCCGAAAATGGGGGCCAAGTCCCATCCCTTCCAAACCATCCCCAAGAAACCCCCAATCCACCGAATCAAAGGCCTTCTCAAAGTCTACATGGAGAATTGCTAGATATGGTTTGAGGAGATGACAGTGGGCCAAGGCAGTTTGCAGTCTACGAAGACAATGCCGGGTGCCGCGTGAGGGCATGAACCCGCATTGGTCGGGGATGAACCAGCGTGAACAGGTGGTGTTTGAGCCGCGGGGCGAGAATTGTGGCAAACAGTTTGACCTCTGTATTAATGAATGAGATAGGGCGGTAGTCGGCACAACGTGACGAGGGCGGTTGGGATTTAGGCAGAACCACAATGGTGGTCATGTACGTCTCCTGAGGGAAGGAGCCCTTTTCCACAGCTTCCTGATACAGTCCTGCAAGGTGGGGGGACAATAGTGTCCCGATAGTGTACATAATATTCTTGAGGGAAACCGTCCGGACCCGGCTTCTTGCCGGAGGATATAAGGCCAATCGCCTCCCCGATCTCCTCACGGGTGATGGGGCGATCTAGATCAGTTTGAGTAGCAGGGTCTACACATGGAAGGCGGCCACCTCCGACCTCAAGCAGATCCGTGAGAGAAAGGGTTGTGGGTCTGGCCTCGTATAGTTGACGATAATAGGTAGCAAAGGCCCGGGCCATGTCCACTGGGGAACGATACATCAAACCATCCTGCGCCACGATCTCCGGAATGATACGGTTCGCCCTAGGGTATGTGGCAAGGCGGTGAAGGAGCGATCCATTCTTGTCGCCCCAACCGTATACCCTGGCCACCGATGAACGCCAAAGGAGTTTGGCCACATCCAGCGACAACTGCTTGATCTCCGAGTGAAGCCGGGTAAGAAGTCTTGTGTCGGAAGCGTCAGAGGGACGGGCAGAGCCTGCGCCTCCCGACTAGTAATTTGTTCCAATTGGGTCTGTCGTTGGATCTTGAGCTGGCCCTTGGCGACCCCTCTAATCGTCGCCTTGCCTGCCTCCCATAGGGTACCCGGGGAGGAAATGGAATGCGGCGGCTCTGAGATGCTCCACGTGCACCTCTTTTGGCTGCTATATTACTGTTCTGCCACTGAGGCGCTCCGCTGAATCATAGCGAGTTGCTTGTGAGTGCCTCCGACTTTTGATGTGCTGAAAGAAATCCAGCTTGAACCTTCTTTGATTTAATTCCCTACAAATATGCGCCCGTGAGCGCTTTCCAAGAGCAGTGAGCATCTCCGAGCCTCCGCATTCGGGCAGGACATTTGCCTGCTATTGTTTCGAGGTGCATAAAGAAATTATTTAGAACCATCGTTTGAATTAACAAGCGCCCGAGACTAGTGCACCCTCATGAAATACCGCCACCCCCTTTAATCTGATTTTAAAATGTCACAACGGAGCCAGAGATTGCATAATTGATCCTCTGATGCTTAACTGAGTATCTGTAGGCTGTCCCCTCTCCTTCCCCCCCATCTTTGTCCTGATGAAGACCCGCATTGACTACCTAGTAATGCACCCCTTGGGTTGAAACTTCAACGATATTTCTTGGTCCAGTTCAAGGCTTTGCGCGCAAAAGATTACAATTTGTTTAGGCAGCAAAGTCATTGACTTCCTCTATTTCTGGCCTTCTACTATTCTTCTCCCTTGTACATATTTTAGTCACTTTGTACATAGTACACACCAACTCCATCACTGAGCACAATATGTCACTTGATTATGTGTCACTTTACAATTCACGTTATGTTTGACAGCTTTTATAATTGTTTGGGTATTTATAAATGATGCTATTTATATAAATTAACATATATACCCATCAATGTGTGTTGCCTTTATGTTTAATATGTGTTCCTTGTACTAAACTCAGATATGTACATTTGAAGAATAACTTTTTGAATTGATCTTTTGCATAAGAAATAGCTTTTACACCCGACAGAACCTTTGTTTTTCTTTACATATCAATGCCCAGGCTCTGAGGGATACTGGGTTGCCCCATTGTTCATTGAATCTAGACCACTATGGGAGCAAACTGTGCTTCCCTTGTTAAAAATATTATCACTTATTTTTAGAAATGCAAGCTGTCACCTCCACTGTTAAATGCCCACCTAGGACTGCTTATAACTCCAAGAACATTTTGTCTCCCTTTGGGGGAGTGACACCTAATTGAGTGTATATGTTTGAAACTCGCCTACTACGAGTGGCTATGAAGAGTTGGAAGAATCGGAGTTGGCTGAGGTAGTAAATAGTTCCCTTCACTTTCCACCTGTTATGGTCCGTTTCTTGTCTGCCTGCCTCCTATCCGAAGGTGAAGACCTTGGGGTTTGGTTTGAGTATAGAACCATAAACATTCATTGTAAATGGACACTTGCAATCTGTTGACTACCTCACTCATGTTAGTGGACACCTCCTCTCTGTCGAATTATTTTGGTGGGACCCCGAGCTTTCCCCTCGTTGACTATGCTAATTATCTATGGCTTTCATGATTATTCGTGATGACTGAATGTGTATTTATAATGCCTTAGACTGGACAACTGTTTTTTGTGGCTTGGTCTCATTCGATGACCTGCAATATTTGTATTTTATGCAGCTGAATGGTAGCTGATGTCTGGGTTTGTATTATGCTCATGCCTGCCATTGAGGTAAAAAAAAATAACTGATCGGGGTTTGTGTATGGAGCGAATCTTTTGCACTGTATATTTTTTGCTTGTGTTTGAAAATCAATAAACTACTGTTTAAAAAAAATATTTGTAGCTTAAGCTTTATAATTTTAGACAAATATTGCAAAAGGTATTTCAGAATATTTATGCAGATTGATAGAAGTGAATCTTAAATATCACGATTGTGTTTAAGATTCTAGCTGTTTGTCAGGTGGACGTTTGGAGGCCTATGCCGTAAAGCTATAGCAACGATGTTGGCGATCTCTCCGTGGGAGCATGAGCCCTCAGTGGGAGCATTCGTCCCAATCGTACTATAAATTAAATGGGTTGTTCTGGTCTTTCCTTCGACTTTCACTCTTTGGCATTATATGGTGCTTGGAAGTACTTTCCAATTCATACTGCACTCTTACTCATAGCCTGCTTGCAAAATATTGAGCAACGAAGATGACATCCCTAATCAATACCTTGCTAAACCCCAAGAGCAGAAGAGAAAAGGAAACGCCAGACCCGAAAGCCATTCTTGTTCTAACAGTGAAAAACATGAAATAATCTGTAAGTGCTTTTCAGTAACTCAAAACTTGGCTTTGTTCAGTAGTCTAGAGGTTCTGGGCGTATGCCAAATGAGAACAAGTATTTTCAAGTTGTCTGCATTTGGGCATCTCGGTTTAGTCTCCTCTTACGCTACAAAATTCCCAGAGTGAAAACAATTTCTTGTTACGTGTTGACAAATCTTGTTTCATATCTATGGTTGAAATTATATGGGGGCTATTCAACATATTTGTCTAAAGGCCTGTGGATATATCTTGTACACAAGCGAGAAGGGTCTTTCTCCGCGTCAATGAAATGGAAAAATAAAGTCTCCATCCCACAGTTGAACCTCCTCGACTCTAAACAGTGCACATACTTGGCAGTACAAGCAATAGTTATCCAATTCATGTCACTCTCTTGTAGTACTTTGGTCCTCCTTGTTTAACACTTTAGGATCCACTTTTGAATGTCTTTTCAGATTGTGTATTGAACTTTACATAAATAAATAAACATTTGTGCCCCTCGATTACGTTTACTCTGCCTTCGCCTTTTTTGATGCTCAGTCCATCATCCGTGAGTAGCTCCAGGGAGCAATCCTTTCACAAAAAAGTCAAGAATCCGTTTCTGTATTCCCACAACACAAATGCGTTGTGAGTTTGTTCTCTGCTTATCTCCCATCATTGATGGTCTTGGTATTTTCTTTGTACCATGTAGTCACACTTCAAGATTCCTTTACTTTGTAACAAGGATTTTGCACACTTCACTTTCGTCGGTTGTACAAATGAATATTTATTAAATGGGATTGTCGATGCAGTGTAATCGGCAACTGATCTGTTTTCCCATTTAAATGTTCTCTTCTTAATTTCCATTATTAAATGATCTTTGGGCAGTGAAGCTATTTCCGGCAATCGAGCATTTGGCCAAAGTGTTTACTTGGGCATTTAGTGATGTGATTAAGAAATCTTTTTAAACTGGACTATCCCACTTCTATGTGTTTTAAAGAATCAAGGTTGCTTCTGTAAAATCTAATGTGACTCATCACTGAAAAGGTCTGGTCTATTTTTTTTTTTTTCTTCCCTTTTTAACCCGCTGGTCCATTTTGGAAGGAATGCCCCTCAAAGGTACCCCGCTTACTCAAGAACAATGTGCGCTTTAATGTTTTTGCTATGGCTTTTAATAGGGTCTGGAGCTAGTAAGAGATTTGGTTAAATAAACACTTTGCCATAATCTTCATGTACATGAAACGTTGGACTCTTTAGTATTGGAGTTTGACTGTTTACTAAATTTAGTAGCAAACATTTGTTCAAGGATTTCAGTAACCATGACCTTGAATTAACATCTTGTTCACTACATTACTTGTCAGACTCAGCAAGTTGGTTATTTACCAGTATTACAAAACATCATGAATTGCTTCTTACTAAAGTTGAAATAGTGACCCATAATGTCTTGCTCACTTTCCGTTAGTCTTTAATGTTTTGTTTTTCAATTAAGGTAATCTGTTTAAGTATGGATTGTTGAGATTATCACATACCACAATAAAGCAGTTTAACTGTCAAAGGGGTTTACTTTGCACCGGTTGTGTGTAGAAGACCCGTGAATTTAAGTTTTTGGAAGAAGCTTCTCTAAGTGCACGCTTTTTGCTTCCTCCATATTCAACACAAATGTAGGTTTGTACATGGACGATTTCATGTGTAGTGTGACTTGTCCAACATTCATTGTATAGTGACTTTGGTTTAACTGAATTTTACGAACCAGTACCATAAGGATTACAGTATACCTGGTTCTTTCAAGCAATTGCATCTCCAGTTGTCTTTTTTTCTTGGCAGAGGAAGGCTGTAAGATGAAAAAGAAAAAAGCTCTAGAATTGTAGTGGAAAAAGTAAATCGTCTCTCAAACGCTTTCTTCCCAAAGGAGGGAGCAAATCTTACTTACCTCACTATTGTTTAATCCCTGTATTCAAGTGGGCAATCTTTCTTGATCAGCATTGCACAGGCCCCTCAAAGATTCAAGATTATCAAGGAACGACTAGATACCTATAAAGATAATCAACCAAATCCTCCTCCTTGACTCATAACCTAGCTGAATAGTACAGAGATCCTTTATGTGCCCGCCGACAAGTTTAACGCTTTCAAGATTAAGCAGTTTGCTTTGTATGATTCATGTCTGGTAAATACAGAATGTTCGCCCCTTTGAATGACGCGTTCTTTATTTATAAATTATTTATTTTAGCAGCTGCACAGTTGACGGACTCGCTCTGTGAGGCACTATGCAGGGCCACAATGATAGTTCTGTTCCTGAAACCTTTGGACTGGACCCTCTTGTAGGGATGCGAAAACATTTTTGGACCTCCATTTTTACCCCCCGATTAACTCTGGAGAGTATCTTCTTTCACACAGTGAAGTATTAGAACTTCATATAGCAAAGGGAATCCAAGTGGTTGTAGTTGGTGGGGGGGGGGGGCTTGTGCCCTGGTATAAATCTTTTTCCATTTCAATTTCCACATGCAACAAAGATTTCAGTGCCATTTCTCTGAAACTTTCATTTGACTGTGCAGATTATGTTGGGACTCCATTCCGAGTACTTCCACTTCTGTTCGCGCACTTGAGTCTTGGTTTCAGACCCTCTCGTTCTTGTGGTCTAGTGGCAGTTCGAGCTCCATAGCTGGCACATTTGGGTCTACAGTCCTTGTGGTAGTCAGCAAGCACTCAATATGGTGTATTATTTAGACTCCAGCCCCCCCCCCCCCCCCCCCTTTAAGAGTTAGATGGGCCTTTCGCAGATCTGCTTCTTTCTGCAGTTTGTCATACAAGGTCAAGTCCTCAGGTAAGTCTTGCAAAGTGAATTGTGTGATTTTTTTTTTTTTTTCCAGCAGTGTTTGTTTGGGACCCTTTTTGTGCTGTAATCAGCAAATTGTTCAAGAGGTGCGTAGTTTATTTTCCTTTATGGTCGGTAATTTTACGCCACTCTATTTCCCTGTACTTATCCCAGCGTGAAGAGGATAAAAGGGTGTGTGGTGGTTAGTTTGTGTATATAGTATATATGCATTGTAATATGCTATTTATTTCTCTTGAATGTAGGAGGGGCCTGTGACTCTCCACTTCATAGGTGTAGGAGGCATACACCGCACAGGCTACTTACCTACCTGTTCTTGTTTAAAGGAGTCTTTTCGTAGAACTCGGTGACTCCTAATGGCCAATTGTGATTACTTTAACAGCAACCACCAGTCCACCTTCCTTTGGATGTTAAGCTACACCCAAAATTTCAAGTGTCGAATACACAGCTTTACTGGTACACTACAGCGAACAGGGATACCGGCTCAACGCTTATATAATTTCTCCGTTGATGATTTGAAATAACTGTTACTTAGGTGACTGATGCACAGCTATATAACATTCTCTGCCGTGAACAAGTCCCTGACACAACAATGTCATCAACCCATCAACAATATAATCATTGACTTTTTGTTGTGAGACAAACGTGTTGCAAGAAACGGTAAAGGGCTTGTGAATACATTGAATCTTTTTAAATATTCAATACTTCGCATTGAGCCATTGGCTACCAAATCATAGGCAAGTGGTTGGATGGTCCAGCCACTCACACAAGCTCACATTTTGTGTTGTGCAGTTTTTCTTTCATGTTTAAGGACTTCTGGCTGTGCATCAACACTTCACCACCGCTACCATTGTTCTAGTTCCTGTTAAGATGCCCTTGATGTCCTGGTTGACAGTCTGACTGCTGTGATGACTTATTGTTACAGAGTCCTTCAAATATATAAAGAGGGAGCTTCAACTCTGCCTAGACACATTTCTCTCTCATCTTATGCTATTAGCTGGTGTATTGCTTCCAATGGAGTGCTCCCATTACAACGCATTAGTGATTATTCGGCATCTAAGAAAAAAAATCCTGAATCCTCACACATTGAATTCTTTACCTGGTAGATGCATTTTCTAAAAAAACATTTTTGTTGTTTTTCTTTTACTTTAGAAACCTATTTTTAATGTCTTAACCGGGACTCTAAAGTAAGCCAGGCCTATTGGCTTTGGCAATGCTTCTTTTCAGGGTAGTTGAGAATATATTCTATAATATAAATGTGAGGGTGCGCTTCATGAGAACCTGGACAGGCTGACACAGCTCTCCAACTGCTTTGGGTAATCTCTGATGGTAATATGTAATGTACGGGCAGGTACTAGCGCAGCGCTGGAAATGTATGCACAGTCCCAAAAACGTAATTGACGGGAGGGGTCAGGTGGTGGATATGTAGACTAGTACTGCAAAACTCCATCTGTGGGTGAGTAGCTGATACGGAGATTAGAAACCTGTCCAGAGACTAGGGGTCAGATTATCAAGCCTTTTTGCATTTGCAAACGTTGCGAATTGCTAAATTTGGTCGTTTGTGAATGCTAAATAGGCTATTGCGATGTACGCTGCAAAAAGGTGCAATAGAAGTCGTGCCCGTAAACCAACAGGGGACAGGAGTGTACTCTCTGTACTCCTTGGTCCCAAAAAAGGACGGATCTCTCAGACCTATACTAGACTTGAGACCCCTCAACCACTACATTCTGTCAGAGCATTTTCATATGCTCACCCTCCAGCAGGTTCTACCGTTACTCAGTCAGGGAGACTTCCTAGCCACACTGGATTTGAAAGATGCGTATTTCCACATACCCATATTCCCATCACACAGAAAATATCTCAGGTTCACTATTCAGGATCAACATTATCAGTTCAAAGTTCTCCCTTTCGGAGTAACAACAGCACCCAGTGTCTTTACCAAGTGCCTAGCGACGGTGGCTGCACATTTACGGAGACAGCACATTCACGTCTTCCCTTACCTTGACGACTGGCTTGTTCAGGCAAAGTCAGCCCAGCAATGTGCCAGCCACATATCCCACACCATTCACCTTCTTCACAGTCTAGGATTCTCAATAAATTATCCAAAATCACATCTTCAACCCGCACACGTGCGCCAGTACCTGGGCGCGACCATAAACACTCTGGAAGCCACAGCTCAGCCAAATTTGGTAAGGATCAACAGCATGCAACTGCTGATCACAAAGTTCAAACCTCAACACTCCCTTCCAGCACGAGTGTTCATGCAGCTGATAAGCATGATGGCCTCCTGCATCTTCATAGTCCCGCACGCAAGACTACACATGCGCCCGCTTCAGGAGTGCTTGGCCCGTCAATGGAATCAGGCTCAAGGACAATTGACAGACCTAGTGTTGGTGAGCGGTCGAGCATCCAACTCTCTGCATTGGTGGAATCCACAAAACCTTTGCAAGGGCCGACCGTTCCAAGAGCCTGTTCCACAAATAATACTGACGGCGGACGCGTCTCTCCAGGGATGGGGAGCTCATGTACTCACTTACACAATGCAGGGACTATGGACGACACAGCAAAAGAAGATGCACATCAACCTTCTGGAACTGATGGCGATCTTCCTGGCAATGAAGGCATTCAAAGTACACTTGTGCAACAAAGTCGTGTTGATCCGGACGGACAACATGACTGCCATGTACTACATACAGAATCAGGGAGCAACACACTCTCCACAGTTGTCTCATCTGGCTCAGAGCATGTGGAAGTGGGCCATTCAGAGGAACATATTCCTCATGGCGGAACACCTCCCGGGCAAGGACAACCAGATGGCGGATCTGCTCAGCAGACACAGCCACCAGATGCACGAGTGGGAGCTACATCCGTCAGTACTCCAACCGTACTTCCAACAGTGGGGTCATCCAGAGATAGACCTATTCGCCACAAACAAACGCAAAATGCCAAAGCTTTGCCGCCAGGTTCCCACATCCGCAGTCACAGGGCAATGCGATATGGATGAACTGGTCCGGCAGATTTGCGTACGCTTTTCCCCCAGCGCCCTTGATACCGCTGGTGGCGCGCAAACTGCGGCAACACTCCCCAACACTCATCCTAGTTGCTCCCACGTGGGCACGCCAGCCATGGTACACCACGTTTCTAGAACTTTCCGTGGTACCGCATCCAAGACTGCGGCTAACACCCCAACTTTTAACACAGAACCTTGGTGCAATTCAGCACCCAGATCCGCAGCAGCTAAACCTAGCGATCTGGCTCCTGAAGTCTTAGTTTGGCTACCTCAACCTGCCTCCTGAATGTATGGATATCATCAAGGAGGCCAGGAGACCCACAACCAGGGCTTGCTATGCGGCTAAATGGAAAAGGTTTGTCATTTACTGTACTCACAATGACATTAATCCGCTGGATGCATCCATTCAGAAAATCATCTGTTACCTGTTACACTTATACAGATGCAATCTGGCGTATAGCTCCATCCGTATACACCTCACCGCGTTAGCCGCCTATCTTCAAAACAGGCAGCACCTCTCTTTATTCAGAGCCTTCTTAGAGGGACTCAAAAGAGTGATTCCTCCAAGGTATCCACCGGCTCCAGTGTGGAACCTAAATGTGGTCCTCACCAGATTAATGGGTCCACCTTTTGAACCTCTACATTCATGTGAGATTCAATTCCTCACCTGGAATGTAGCTTTCTTAGTGGCGATCACTTCGTTGAGAAGAGTTAGTGAACTCCCGGCACTAACCATTCAAGAGCCATTCATACAGGTTCATGCAAATATGGTTGGGCTATGTACCAACCCCACGTTCATGCCTAAAGTCATATCGCAGTTCCACATGAATCAGACTATTGAACTGCCGGTTTTCTTTCCTAATCCAGAAAATATCGCAGAGAGGATGCTCCATACACTAGATCTAAAGAGGGCCCTCATGTACTATATAGACAGAACAAAGGATTTTAGGAAAACACAACAACTCTTCGTTGCTTTCTCTCCACAACACAAAGGCAACGCCATTTCCAAAGCAGGGATAGCCAGATGGATCGTTAAATGTATTCAAATTTGCTATCAAAAAGCTAAACGCACTTTAACGATTCCCCCAAGGGCCCACTCCACACGGAAGTTAGGTGCGTCCATGGCTTTCCTGGGTAACATTCCTTTAGAGGAAATATGTAGAGCAGCTACATGGTCCACTATATATACATTTACCAAGCATTACTGCGTAGATGTATATTCAAAACAGCAGGCAGCTGTAGGACAGGCTGTTCTCAAAACTCTTTTTCAGACTGCTGCAGCTGGCACGGGCAGCCGCCGCTAATGGAGGGACTGCTATATAATCTATGCACAGATATGAATTCAGCAGCCCACATGCCTCGACCCGAATATGCTACTTACCAGTATGCATCTGTTCTTGGCATGTAGGGCTGCTGACATTCATATCGCCCACCCTCCTCCCCGGCGCCTGTAGCGGCTGCAGCACTCAGACTTACTGTATAACATGGTCATCACTTACTGTCACTGCCACAATGGCGAAAAAAAATCTGAGGATGGAGAGGATGCCCATGCGCACTGTAGTCCAGGGGAGGAGCCACCTATCTCGTGATACTTCGAAGACTCTTCCGGGACAACAATGGGCAGTCATCCGGACCCAACACTAGGTGGCGATCTATGCACAGATATGAATGTCAGCAGCCCTACATGCCAAGAACAGATGCATACTGGTAAGTAGCATATTCGGATTTGTACATGGCTGGGTCTAAACTGGAATTCCGTGCCGTGCAAAAAAAGATGGATGTCACTCAGATGTGTGACTGGGGTGAATGTTCGATTGATTTAAGCATTCCGTCCATCGTCTTTTCGCAATCAACTAAGAAGGAGGCACAGATACTGGCATGCCAGAAACCTTTGTTCTGGCCTGGAGGATTGGCTCACTTATAAACCGAGTGCTCTGAGGCCTCACTTATGTTGCTGGCAGTGGGGCCTGATTACCACTCGCCATCCTCCCACCAATGTCCCCTGTGGCTTGTAAGCTCCTCATCTAAGAGATCATGCCTCTGAAAGACCGCTAGGTCAGAGCTCCTTAAAAAATGACAAGTACTCTTGGCCTGTGACTGGCTTTGTCCCCAGACGCTTAAGGTATTACCCAATATATTTCAATTTGTCTTCCCAAAGGGCCCCCTTCCTCTCATTGTTGGTAACATACTTTATTTAAAGATCATTATATCAAATCCAATACAATGAAAATGTACGTAAAGGCAGTCATTTTCTTCTTACAATGGATACAGCATAGATACTTCGTGAAATTACCATCTCCCCCCTCCTCCCTCCGTTAGGCTGGAAATGGGAAATAAATAAGGTCCGGTGAGGCCCCCTTCCTCTCATACTTGTGATTTGACACATTGCCAACAATGTGGTTGGGATTTGGCTGATGTCACCCATACAAACTTAAGAAAGTGGTAATAATTCTCACAACAAGGTGCCATACAAACTGCTCTTCTTCAAAGGACCACCGTTTCTGTTGTTCACTGCATCTTCTCCATTAGGTAGGGTAAAGGTGCGGTGTTGTGCAAGAGAGCAGCTGAGGTTTGAAGAATACAAAATAAAAAAACGAGAACTCCACCTAGCTGTAAGAGGTTACATGCTAAGGATTGAATGTACAAAGTTAAACCTGTGTTTGTGCAAGGCAACCAACCTGCTTTTTAATTCTTTTCTGTCAAAGGTTACACCTTATTCCCGAGTACAGGAGAACGAGTATAAAGTGTTGGGGAGATGATGAAGAAAAAAGTTTCGGCAAGTTATTTGTGTAACACCTTTACATATGAATGTCTCTGCGGTTATGACATCTTACACCTTGGATCTGTGGAATAAACTACTAATCTGTGGAATAATCCCATTTCGTGATTATTTTTTTTTTGATCAGCTTCTTTCTAAAACTTGATAAATATCAATCTAAGACTGTACTTATTGACAAAGCAAAAGATGTTATTGAGAAGTCTTAATGCAGTTTATAAGCATCCAGTCATGACACATTTCCACTCTGCATAAGCTTTTAAAATATTGTAGGTTACACAATCTGTCTCCTAAACTGCGCAGATTTCACCCCAAATTGAAGCAATTCTAAACCTCACTCAAAGCTTACAAAAAGTCTGCATTTTGCACTTCAAAGGCTACCAAGACTTTGTTATAGGGAGACAATTAGTATTCCCACATCAATGACTGCAAATAAACTGCTTTCTTGAATTTCTGAACGTCCTCATGAAAAGCTTTTCCTTTGCTGTTTCTTAAATTGCTTCCCCTTTTAGAACCAGTCGTTTGGGTGTGTGCTTTAATCATTGCTACCTCATTGCCGAGAAGAAATCTGAAGGGCGATAGCCCACATAGGATCTGCATAATGTAAGCCAGTTTCTGAACTAAGACACCTGTAACAAAATGGCCCCTGGGCAAAAGGCTGGAGTTTCCAAAGGTACTCTTCACAGTAGCTAAACATCTTTGCATCCAAGTGGTGCACCTTTGTAATGTCTATTTGAGAGCTCCATCTCTAGGATAGATTTTCAATTTGAAATGTTTATTTCAGTTAAACCTAAAAATCAAACCATTAAAATAGACCTCATTTTATATGTGGCAGCAATACTAATAGAAACTTAAGAAAGAAGTCTAAAAACTTACACCACTGGAAAAGAGCAGTATAGACCAACCACTCCCATTGCTAAATAATACTTTATTAATTCTACAATTTATTCAAAATAATATTTTAGATCCAGATGAGGCATTTTCTTACAACATTAATTTAGTGTACAAATTCATTACTTGGTAACAGGTAGAACAAAGTAGTAAATATCAAATAACAGTGAGACTCCCCCACTCCAGGATCCTTCAAGATAAAGGCGGACTTGTTACAGATGATCAACTGCTATCGAGGGGGCCCCCAAGGAAGAACAGAAGACAGGAAGCAACTACCAGAGAGAAAGGCCTAGAGGGATGGCTCAGCCCAGCCTCTTATGGACTATGATGGGCCTAGTCGGGCCCACTTTTAGCGCTTTCGATGCTTATCCTGCTCCTCTGGGCAAGTGGTGGACGGAGTCCCAACCAATCAGTTACAGATGTGTCTTTTGGCGGTATGAGTGGCAATTGGACCAAGGATGAATTACAAGTTCATCAGTTTAGAAGCATTAATATATTACGATTATTGTAAACTTTTTTTAAAGCAAACAGATTAATGTTTCGTTACTGGGCAGTTTCAAGATGTTTTTATTCTCCTTTTTTCATACCTTTTAGTAGTAACCACAGCAGAACAAAACGTAGTACAGACGAGTTAAACACGCTTTTCTTAGAACAGTCCTATTACCGCAAGTCCCCAAGTTGTGAAATAACTCAATCATCCTCTTCCTAATTTTATGATGGAAGGGGCTAAACAGCATGTGCCACTGTTTCGGGTTGATTATCTCAACAGCTCTTTGATAGTTCTAGACCAGGGGTCTCCAACCTTTTGGAGTGAGAGCAACTTCTGTTCAATCAAAATCATTGTGAGCTACTGAAGGTTAAACAACTTGCGCATTGTTACCAGACAACCCACGCCCAGCTTCATTGACTTTAAGGCTGATGTCCATAGAGCCAGATAGTATGAACAAAATATTATGACAACACTCCCATGTGTGTCAGTGAGAGCGTAGTCTTTAGGAATGTATGAATGAGTGCGTATGAATGGGATATATTTGTATGGGTGACAGAGCCTGTGTCGTGTGTTCTTGCAGCACAGGACATACCTTTCGCTGTATGTGGCACCATTGCATGCATAACACAAACCTACAATAGTTTTTTAAATTAGAGAAATTTAAAGTGCAGAAAAATGTTCAGCAAAAATGTTCATAATATGGAGCATTTTTCAGCACGTTAAATTTATCTCATTTATAAAACAAATACTGTATTTTTCAGTTATACTTGTGGCACAGTGTCGACTGGCCACTGGGAGCAAGAGGTCTGCTGTTGGTAAATACAACACTTTGAAATGGAAGAAAATTTAAACGGAGAGTTCTCTTAATCATTAAGAGAACTTTATTTACGTTTTCTCCCATTTCAAAGCATTCAGAAACAATCAGTTTGTTCACAGCTCCCATATTGACAAGGACTTCTATGTAAGAGTTAAATACATCAATGCTTCAGTTCACCTCTGTGCCCCCCCCCCCCCCCCCCCCCCCATGCACCCTTCCCATCGCCCTGGCCCCGCTCCTCCCTAATGCAGGCTGGTTAAGCCGGCAACAGAAAAATAAAACTATAAAACTGGCTAACATAACATTTTCGGGTGCTGGCTCTGAGCCAGTGGGGCGACACTCCTCTGCCATTGCGGAGGAGCTGGCCCTGGCTGTGAGCCACCCTTAAGGTGTCTGGGAGCTACTGGTAACCCGCGATCTACTGGTTGGAGACACCTCTTCTAGACAGTTTGTCCTATTTAAAAACTTGCTACGTGTAAAATACCTAATCTGAATTAACATAAATAAAATCTTTGCAAGTATTGGCTGTATTAAATCTCTAAGTTTCAAAATGCGATCTGTTTATGGAGCACAAGTATTCAGTTAAGTTACCATATCTGGAATTCTGTGGTCTATTACGGTCCTTGGCAGATAAATCAATATTCTTTTTTTTTTTTTTTTTTTTGAAACAGTTTATTACAGAATCCAAAAAATATACAAAGATGGGCCTACAACCTTCAGGCCGGCCGCTAGCAAGCAGAAGGAGCATGTGATACAGACAATAGCACGCATGCCGCGGCAGAGGGAAAGTCACAGGAGTTGGAAGAAGCGTTGGCGCCACACCATCCGGACCCCACATAACAGTTTCTTTTTAATATAAATAACAACAAAAAACAAATCCACAAGGCAACCCACAATCGGAAACAGCAGCATGTGCTCCCCGAGGAGGGGGACCCCACTAGTCCATAGGAGTATCGAGGGGGGAAAAAGGTCAGGACGGGGACTAAGTAGACTCATTGCCCAGAACCGGGAAGACAAACTGGCTAAGGAGACGGGGCCGGTGACGGATCGGGCAATAACGGCGGGGTACAGATTCCCCCACGGTAGGCGTTCCAGGGGCCCCATACTTTCACCCATGTCCCAGGCTTACCTCTCGCAACATACACCACCTTTTCCCGAAACATGCACCAATCCATGTTATCCTTCCACGCCGAGACAGTCTGCGACCTCTGGGAACCCCACAGTTGAGCAATGTCACGTTTGGCCACCATATATCCCAGAGTCACCCACCACGTCTGCGGCACCGAGTAGTCTGCTGGCTCCCACACATTCAGAAGACATCTCCTCGTCTCGGGCAGCAGCGGCACACGCGTAACTACCCGCAAAACCTCATGCACACCACGCCAGAATCGCGCCACATCCGGGCATTCCCACAAAATATGGAGAAAGGTCCCCAAAGAGCCACACCCACGCTTACACAACCCGTCCACAGCATAGCCCATACGCATCAGCCTCGGCCCCGTAACATAGACCCTATGGAGTATCTTGAGCTGGACGAAGCGAAGGCGGGCCGGTATGGCCACCTCTTTCGGGGAGGCCACCGCAGACACCCAGTCCTCGTCATCCAGCTCCAGTCCATCGGCAACCCATGCCTCACGAAGGCTAGTCAGCAGTCCCGAACGGTCATTGATAAGTTTTTTATAAATTAATGAAATCGTGCCGTCCGGTACATGCCCATCCAGCACTCTTATCTTCCAGCGGGGAGCACTCCGGGATGGAGGCGACGTCCGGAAAGACGGAGCACAACGCATGACGAATCTGCCGATATCGAAAATACGCCCGTACAGGCTGTGATTGATCGCAGCCAGCTGGGAGGCCCAATAATATCGCTTGATATCCGGGAAGGCGACCCCCCCCCCCGTCGTACCACGGGAGCGTCAGCTTCGCCAGGGCGATACGCGGTCTACCCTCCCAAAACAGTCGGCGCTGCAGACTCTCCACCTCGCGAAAGTAGCGCGCCGGGACGACGTCCATTGTGTTCTGTAAAGCGTACAGGAAACGTGGCAGCGACATCATCTTAAACAATGCCGCCCGGCCGAGCGGCGAGAGTGGCAAGCGCCTCCAACGCGCGACGTCCTCCTTCAGGCGCTGGAGGGGGGGAAGCAAATTCTGACTATATCGGGCCTCCGCGTCCAGGGTAATGAAGACACCCAGGTACCTAAATCCCCGCGGGGCGATCTTGATAGGACAACCCCGCGGAAGGATATGATCCTCCCCGGAGAGAACATACACACACGATTTAGCCCAGTTGATGACAAGGCCGGAGTTGAGGCCAAATGAGCGCAATACATCAACCAGTACTATCAGTGATTTACGTGGGGAAGCCAGGTACAGAAGAATATCATCAGCGTATAGAGATACGCGGTCCTCATACTCAGGGGTCCAACGGAGACCACGGATAGAAGGATGCCACCGCAGCCACTCCGCCAGGGGCTCCAAGGCAAGCGCGAAAAGGAGCGGTGATAACTGGCAGCCCTGCCGCGTGCCCCTGCCCAGCTCGAACGGAGCCGACACTCTACCGTTCACAACCACCTGTGCCAGCGGTCCCGAGTACAACAATTTTACTCAACCGATGAATCCTGGGCCAAACCCAAACTTCGCGAGTGTTGCCCAAATATATGGCCACTCAAGTGTGTCAAACGCCATAGTGGCGTCCAAGGACGCCAAAATGGCCGGCTCCCGTATGAACGGGACACGTGCGAGCACCCCATGCAAGCGCCGCAGGTTAAGCGCAGTGTTGCGATGAGGGATAAAGCCGGACTGATCCTGGTGAATCAAGTCGCACACCACGCCAACCAGCCGAGTAGCCAACACCTTGGCGAGAATTTTGGGCTCCGCATTCAACAGCGAGATAGGCCGATAGGATGTGACCCGGTCCCGCGGCCTCCCCTCCTTATGAATAACCACAATAGTAGCCAGACGCTGGTCTAGCGGGAGGGAACCCGCCGAGTGGGCCGCGAGGAACATAGCACGGAGATGCGGCGCCAGCGTATCCGGTCGCAGCTTGTACAACTCGATGGGAAGACCATTAGGACCCATGGCCTTGCCGGAAGCGACCGAACGTATGGCGAGGGCAATTTCCTCAGATGTTGGGGCGGCGTCCAACGACACTCTGTCCTCCTCCGAAAGGGAAGGCAGCGCGATGTCTCTGAGCAGGGCATGGGAATCCTCTTCCGAGCGGGAGGACACCGGGGAATACACCCCACGGAAATATTCTGCAAAGCAGTCAACAATTTCTTCCGGTTCAGTGACACACACACCATCCTGTTTCTCAATCGTTGGGACAACTCGACTCGCTCTCTCCTTTTTGTCCAGCCACGCAATCAATTTACCAGCCTTATCACCCACATCATACAGTCTCCCCTGTTGCTCTCTACTGAGGCCCCTGGCCGCCTCCGTGACGAGGGCCTTGTAGGCCGCTTGCTTGAGTCGGAGAACATGTAATTTGTCATCGCCACCCCACATTCTAGATCACCCTCCAACTCGGTTATCTCAGTTTCAATACGGGTCACCTCCTCCCGCTCGCGCCTCCGGGAATGGGAAATAAGGGACAGGGCCTCCCCCCGGAGTACCGTCTTGAACGCCTCCCACAGAGAGACCGCCGATGACACACACCCCACATTATCGTCAAAGTATCGCTTAAGGGATTTAACCAACTCTGCGCGAATGGTGGGGTCACGCAGGTACCAAGGATTAATCGGGACCACCCTACCCTCTCCCCTCGGGAGAATATCAAAGTGCAACAAGAGCGGGGAGTGGTCTGAAATACCCCGTGCCAAATGGCGCACCTCCCCTATCCTCCCCACATGCGCCGCCGGCACCAGGACATAATCTAGCCTTGAGAGACTACCATGGGCCCCAGAATGAAAGGTGTACTGTAGCTGCGTGGGATGTTTCAAACGCCAACAATCCACCAGCCCCAAGGTATCCAAGAGGCCAGACAACCACGCTTGGGCACGGGGGAGATCCCTAGGGGGGTGACGATCCTCCGTTCCGGAAACCCCCAGCGTTAAAATCCCCCCCCAACCACTAGAATCCCCTCCGGAAGGCCAAGGAGGAGGCGTCCCAGATCCGCAAAGGTGGTCGTCTGCAACCCTGGCGGGACATAGACAGACACAAAAACGACCACTCTGCCCTCCATTCTACCCACCAGAACCGTGTAACGTCCCCTGTCATCATGGAGCACCTCATCAATTTCCAACGGGAGCGAGTTCTTGGCCATGATGCCCACACCCCTTGAACCAGACGTGAAGCCCGAATGGGCCACAAGGTGGTAGCCACGTCGATTCATAGCACGAAAGGAGTTGCCAATGAGGTGTGTCTCCTGCAGAAAAACTATATCGGGTGAAATTCGTTTCAGGAACTGCAGGACCACACCTCGTTTTATCCTGTCCCCCAGTCCATTAACATTCCAGGACAAAAGACTCAGTCCCCTACCCCCCATCATAAACGAAAGCAATCACTCGTCCCCCAGAGAGCACTTTAGAAATAGCACACCGATACTTTTGCCTTGTGGTGTAAACGAACAACCCCCCACCCCAACCCAACCGCCCCAACAAAACTCCCCCCTCCCTGCACCCCTGCATGAGCCCAGACAGCCCCCCCAACTTGCAGTGTGCCTGTCGCCCCTATATAATGAAACTAGCTAGACCCCCTAGAGGAGGAAAGAGTACCCCTTCTGGACCCCGCACCACTTCCAAAGGAGGGAAAAACGAATACAGAAGAACGAAAAACCCTAAGCTTGGCCGAAAGTGGCATCATATCCGTCCAGAGTGAGGCCCCGTATCAACACCTCAGTCCCGGTCCAGTGGGCCGTCTCCTCCCGCCGCCCCCCCCCCCCCGCCATCCCGATCACGACCCCCAGACAGAGTGTCCAGCCAGTCCCCGGCCACTTCAGGACGATCAAAAAAGTGCGTGCGACCATCCACCTCTATTCGCAGCCTGGCCGGGAAGAGCATGGCGTATTTTTAGTTCATGTCCCGAAGCCGCCGCTTGACGCCCAGGAAACTCAGTCTCTGCTTCTGGACCGCTTGGGTGAAGTCAGGATAAAAGTTCACCTCCATGTTCTCCAGCTTAATCGGCCCTTGCAGTCTGGAGGCTTGCAGAATCGCGTCTCTGTCCCGAAAGTTAAAAATACGGGCAATGAGAGGCCGCGGAGGGGCTCCGACCTTCGGCTTTCCCCCGGGAACTCTATGAGCCCTCTCCACGGCAAAGAATTTACTCAGTCCCCGAGGCTGGAGATGGGTAGTGATCAGGTCCTCCACAAAGAGATCCGCCGCCGCCTCCTCCCGTCCCATGGGTACTCCGATGATGCGGATGTTATTCCTCCGGGCCCGACTCTCGGAGTCCTCCAGGCGCCGGTCCATGAGCGCACTCGCCTGACGAAGTCGGTGCACCTCCGTTTGGAGGGCCGCCACCTCAGTCGTGAGGCCCGACGCGGTGTGGGCCAAAGAATCGACCCGGTCGTTGGTCTTGGAGAGATCAGCCCTCACCAGGTTGACATCAACTAGGACCGCGTCGATTTTATGGGCTAAGGTGTCAAACCGCTGGCCCACCGAGGCCTTCATCTCAGCAATGGCGCCCATGACGTCTTGCAGAGTCAGCTCTGTGGGCAAATCCGGGGCATCCGGGGGGCACTCAGGGGACTTGTGCGGTCCACCGGGAGATCCTTTCGGGAGGGTGTAGCGGTCCATGATGTTGGCCTGATGTGCGGCGCCACGCCGGGTCGACTTGGCCTTTAACCGATCGCCATCTTGTTTCGTGGCCATCGTCGCGGGTCTCACACCCTCACCAGCCACGCAGTAAAAGGCAAGCAATCAAGGCCTCGGGCTCCGGGGGGTCACCCCAGGACGGCGGAGCGGGCCACAGCAGGCCGGCAGGCTGGGTCACCCAGCGAGGCCACCCCAACACAAAGAGCGCCGCGATCCCACTTGCAGAGACGGCAAGGGGGCGCGAAAGTGAAAGTGAAAGTAAGGGGTACGCGACTCGCCAGGCCCAGCCCGCCGTTGTTGTTCACTTTGCCACCGGGTCGCCCCCAAACGCGAGTCCGGGATCAGGAGCGAAGCAGGCCGCAAACTTCAATCGGTGCTCACTCCGGCACCCGAGGTCCAATTCGAAAACGGGAAACGGGTACCACCTCGGCTCAGGCTCACCGACACAGTCCCCTCAACCGATGCAGGATGAAGACAGGATTAACGTAGGAGGTCGCGGAGGTCCTCGGGAGCCTCGCACCTACGCGGCCATCTTGGTTGCGCGCTAGGCTCCTCCTCTAAATCAATATTCTTAACTGTACTGGAATTAGGATTCCGGTTCTATATTCTATTAATATTAATGCGAAAAGCCTAATTGCGCGAAGACAGTTCGAATATAAACCAATGTAATTTTAGTGCTTTCCCAGTAGGTAGGATCTCTCCGAGGGCATCTCTATATCGAAATAATACTTCCTTTTTCTCGATTTTCTGTGGTATTTTAGTTTTTCTTTTGCAAATGCAGTTTTAAGCAAGGCTATTGAATAAATCATGATGAACTATTTCTGGTTCCAAATATTTAGTTCATTGGGATGATTCAAATTACATCCCTGGGCCCGTTATTTCATCCTTCAGAGAGGGAGATCACATTGAAAGAACTGTCGTTTTGTATTCAGGCACCAAAGGTATCTTGTGTATATGTTACAAACCGCAGACAATAAGGGACGATTTTCAATTGTTTCTTCTGTGGCTTCAGTCTGTGTAAGCGAAAGATTGCAACTTTTACCTTCTCTGTTTCTGGAGAGAACATCCTGAAACACTGTCCCGTACCGAGGCCATGCTTATCGCGTCAGATTTTTAAAAGCACAGTTTACTGAAAGTGTTAAATGCACAGCATAAGCTCTTGCAAAAGTGAAATGTTTCAAGTAAAACTTCCACGAGTGGGAGTGTAGTTTTTTTCTTTCAAGTCCTTCCTCTTCTCTGTTGAAGGGAAATTGTCTCATTGAAAGGAAAATTTGTGATTGCTGGTTTTCTGCAACGTTTAAAGAACTCCAAGCCAAAGATGTTCCATTCCGTGATTCGCAAGATGGATGAAAGTCTCAGTCTTCGGAGGTGTTTTTCAAATAGACCTCTTTACCATCTTTACCAATGAGGATCTCCAAATGCTTTCAATATGCCTTTGGATCGACATTGGTTTAGGGTATAATGTCTGTTGTGATGCGGTGAAGTGCCGCAGTGGTACCCAGGAGGTGTTGCATCAACAATCTGGCTAAAGGTCCTTCATGGGTTCCATTGATAAGGACCCTCACTATTAGAATGACATTTGACTATAATTGGGCTGTCCACACAATTAGCAAACTGAAACTAAGTTTAAGTAATTTGGAGAGTCCTTTGTAAATGGTTTCAAATCAGTACAAAATGTCAGTTCCAAGCTGAAAAGCCCTCTGTTTGTGGTGCTCTGTACTAGGTCACTGTCAACGTGTCCTCCGTGAAGATCACCACCTCTGGCCCCCATAGCCTTGTGCGCTTCCTTCAGTAGTGGGTAGTGCTCCCTGTTCTTAATACCATGACCCTCTCTGATGCTACCGTGTCCTTCAGAGTCTAGTAAAAAGCAGCCATCCTGGCTACACCGTTTGATTTCTCGTTATTGAAGACATTTCTTAATAGGTTTTCTTAGGCTTAGTAGAGACATTCAAAGGTTGAGTGCAGCGAATGTCTACAAAATGCAATAATTTAAAGGTTTTCTTTTTTTTGTCCGCGGACATTAAACATGAAGCCATTTTCCTACTGTTCCCAGTATTTTCGCAACTTAGAAACCTACACATCTTGCAGAGGGAAAGTCTAGATTGGATCTTTGGTCACTTGGGTACACACTTGGCTGGGGAGTATGCTTTTGCCTCTCCTATCCTCCCTGTGGTTGGTGCAGTGCTGCTGTATGAAAACTGATCATACTTTTCTCTCAGATCTGCTAACTTGCCTCAGTTCCAGAAGCGGACTTCCTACTTTATTCTACTAATGCGTGTAGTAGCTAGTGTGAAGCTTGTAGACCTTTCAGACACTGCCTTTCTGATCTTGTTATCCAGTTCCAGATTTCATAACTAATGTGCCATCATGTTTGTAGTGACTTTTGTCTATTAGGGAATTTGCAGTTTGGGGTTTATAGGAGTTTATGCTTTTGGAGCTGTGCATAAAGTCTATTTTCTGTCGATTTTACATAGTTCTATCTTTGCCTGTGGAAAAGTTGATTGGGATTGAGCTGTTCACAAGCTGAACTGAAGCCGGTATTGGCATACTTGTAGGCTTATCTGTTGAGTGTTTCTGCAGATTACTTGCTGGATAATCTCATGTAACACTCTTAAATAATCACTTGCACTGTTAATGCTGATGAGCAGCTTATGATTTCTTACATGGTTTAATTATTTCCAATAACAGAATGCTTTCTATTGTCTCCAATGGTTTTCTAGAAGACGACAAGGCAAAAGGTGAGGTTTCTCCGTGGTCCCTGGAAGGCGAAATAAATACAGATCCTTGGCCTGGTTATCGATACACTGGGAAATTGCGGCCATATTATCCATTGGTAAGTATTTTAAAAGTGGGGAGTCATGCATATGATCAACAGTCATTGATGAGTAATTCTGGAGCTCTTATGCTTCGGCAACATTGTGGCCTGTTCAGGGGTAAAAAGCTGCTATTTTCGTTTCCGAAAAAAAGGAAACCAATGAAAATGGGTTCGACCTTCACAGGCAGAAAATAATCACCCCCTAATAGTAGGAACCCCAATTAAATATCTACTAGTATAACACACTGTACGCCAAGCTCCCACAATATCTTTTGGAACAACCTTTTGGACAACTGCAGAGTTATAATATGCAGCCATTAGCACCTGTAAAACAAAATGAGATCCTGTTTCCTGTGCTTGTAGATATCTACACTTGCTTCAAGTAGCAGACCATGTTTGCTTTAAAGTTCCCTGTACGGCTTTTAAGTGTCTTTGCAATCAGGTCCCCAACTCATCTGTAATGTTGACTACAACCTAACAGCCCTAGAATGGAGTTCAAGGTTTAAAAACGAGGTCGGCTAGCAGTCCTCAAATTGCCACTTTCTTCTGGGGTTGGACCACTTGTTAGAAGACTGTCACTCTATAGAACCACTGTTGGGAGAAAACAAATGTAGTCTAAGTTGGGACGACAGGTTATTAAACAATTTTTCAAGATATCCTGTCTGGTAGTTAGTGCTATGTAAATGCCTTCAGTCATGTGAGGCTTAAGAAAATTGAAAATACATGTTTTTGAAACTTGACGCACTATCTAACTAAAATACCCTTAACTTTATTGGCTGAGTTTGTATAATGAAAGAAATATCCTATTTAGTCAATTTGTTTCTGTACAGTGAGGGTTTAATATTCCTGGTGATTTGTGGATTTAGTTTGACTGAAGTAACCAAATGGTTTTCTGAAAGGGGTAATATATTGCTTTTGATTGGAATCATCAGACTGCCTCTGTGCCACAATAACATATCTACAAAATCAAGGATCCTTGGAATGTTTTCTGAAAATCTATTGAAGATTGTTACCTTCATTTTCAAACGTAGGACTTGAAAAATCTACTCACAATTGCGAGTGAAATTTTAGCAGGTCGAGCTATTTTTAGCACTTACTCGACCCTGCTGGCGAGTAAACTTAAGCGGCAAGAAACAGGTGTTCTGTTAATTCAGAAAGTGAATGAGCAATTAAAACGCCTTTAAATCTTGTTTTATCTTGACACATTTGCCAACAACTCAAGGACAGAGGTCTAATGTCAGTTTGTCTGTTTAGGTCTCGCCTGGCGACATGCGCAGTCTCGCTGGTGAGATTTAATGTTTTAGGTTAGATTTCTCTAGTGGGCTTTAAGCCCCACCCCTCCTTTCCATGGGTTGGCGTCACCGTTTATGCTAAAGGGTGGCCAGCCATTGGAAAGGAGCATCTTGTGACGTACACCTTTCTCTTTTAGAGCCGTCCCAGTTGGACTGGCTGCCCCGACTTACTGCTGGCGTAGAAGGTTTCTTATCTTTATGGGGCCAAACACATGGCCCCATAAAGATAAGAAACCAGTCACGCGAGGCAGTCCAACTGGGACCCTCTAAAAGAGTTATTGATGGCATTGCAGCGCACGCCTTCTGTGTCGGGGACCCGGGCTCACTCCTCCTGGTCAGGCGCTTCCGCAGTTGAACGCAGGGCAGCAGAAGATGTTCTCCCGCCGGGTTCCCTCCTCCGCTGTAGCGGTGCACTGTGGCTGCCAACGCGCCACCCAGGCCGTGTGCAGATCGCAGCGCTTCGCGGGCCTCTCTGTCTGCTGCCAGAGTAGAGAGGAGCCCCAGGGTGCGCAGGGCCACAGGCGGGCCATAGTGCGGGTCCTCTATCATCTCCACCAGGCAGGTGAGGCATTCGCTGGGTAGCACTTGCCTGAAAGCGAAGTGCCGGCTCAGCTTTAGACCGGCGATGATCTCAAGCTGCCGCTGTAGCGCGTTTTGCTCCGAATAGAGGGCCTTGTAGTGGCCGGTGGCCAGCAGCATCGATTTGAGGCAGGAGGTTGCACCCATAACCACGGCTCAGGATGCAGCAGAACCGGCTACAGAGACAGGGCACCAACGACTGCCAGCGCTTGCATAAACACACACGGGCTCAGCTGAAAGGGAACACGAAGGAGGAACTCAAAATGGCGGACCGAAAAAGAGCAACTCTAATGGCGAATGCAAAGAACAACTGTCTCGTGTATGCAGCTTTTGGAACCGGTCTGATTCTACAAGTTAGACGGAGGCAGAACACACTAGACCCAAATACATGAAAGATGAAACTCAATATAGTTTTGGTGCAGACGGAGGCGAGAAAAGAACTGGTTATGAACTGCGTCACTGGCAGCAATGACCCCCACCCAAATGTCACCATTAATCTAATATGACGGGTCTAGACGATAAAAGTATGCGTTTCAAAAGGATAAATTTGGTCATATGTCATGCAAAATGTACAATTCCGATACACAGCCTAGAGGGCACGCCCAAACAGCAGTAAAGGCAACAGGTCTCCATTTTGCCCTGTGCTAAAATATCAATGTGCCAGATATATATCGTGACGTGTCCCTGATCGATACCTGGAGAGTTTGCAAGGGAATATTTTAATTTGAAGGGACAAACGAAGGCTGACCCCCTCCCTCCAACTGACGAACAATGGATTATAGTGGGAAAAGACTTTTATATGAAACCAACATGTGCTGGAAAACTGGCGTTTCTGTAATGGGATCTACAGGGTACGAGCTTGCCAACCCATCAACTGCAAAAAAGAAGTTCCAGTAGGGAGAAAGGTACTTTTATTAACCCCCCTCCCCCAGAGGCAGGGAAATGTATGTGGGAAATGCCACAACCAAGTTGTTGGCTGAACTATTTTCATTTTTTTTTTAATTTGTTGTGAAGTTGGCGTGATCCTTTCCAGTGGTACCGAACAGGGCGCTCGAAACTAGGCGAAAGGATGTCCTGGATAGCCTGCCTGTGGCAAGTTGAGCACAACGTAAAAGGAAATTACACCCATGCTAAAATACGAAAAATTAAAACCTAGTAATTCATTTTCCAAATTGGACGAGAAGGTAGCGATGTAATTCAAATAGTGTGCCTAAATACTGCCCAGCATTAAATGGTTTGCCTAAATCGCATGCAATCAAAAAAGGAAAAATGTTAATAAAAGTCATTCCTGTATCCACCATAGCGCCTTCAAATGTTAAGAATAGTTTTGCTGCCAACAGTTGGACTGTACCGGGTGTGAACAGTAAGACTTGCTGCACGATCCTGGTCTGTTTTGTCACTGCAAGGGCAAACTGATTCACTTACCAACACCATAAGCTGAATAGACTGCAGACGACGGTGCGGCGGTTAACACTTATACCATGACACCTTCTTGCTTCGGTCCTTTTAAGTATAACCTTTCTTGCTGCTTTCCTTCGTTTTATCTTTTCTTGTACTTAAACCCAAACGTGCAGAACATTTTAGGCCATGGTGTGACGGAAAAAGCACAAAAAATGAAACGTTATTCGTACGCTGCCTGACAGTGTTTTTAAAACGACTTTTCCTGTCGAACCTCCAACAAAAAGCAGCTTTTCGGCCTCTTCAGTGGAGGTGGGAGGTAATAATCATGGTGTATTTACAGTGCATCAGCTACAAACATATAAACGTACTCCAAGACACCGAGCACACTATCAGGGTATAGTTAGTTACATTCATGTTATAAAAACCAAATAAACCGTTCGATTGTTAATATTTGTAACCAGCTTGGTTATATTTTAAAATCAATGCATTATTTAAAGGGCAGGGATTTTTTATTTTGAGCGTGCAAGGAAAAGACTGCTAAAGCATCATAAAACCGCCTTTAAAAAAAATGTACAAGTCGTCGTGGGTACTTACAATGTCAAAAGAGAGGTCTGTGACAGTACAGACATCTTACTGCATTTCTGAAACAAGTAGCCTTTAAAAAAGCGTGCATTTTAAATAGTGGTTTGGAAAACCAGAGCTGTAATTATGGCCAAGTAGCAAAGTGTTTAATTCAATAACGATTTTAAATTAATTGGTCAGTAGCAGCGATAAATACATTCATAAATAAAAGATAGAAAATGATGTCTTTACTTATTTGAATTCAAATTGTAACTGCTGGCACTGAGGGTGTTGTCATGACCTAGTTTTACAAGAACAAAGATGGATTCCAAATATGGAGAAAAAAATCCAAATCTCTTATCTTCATTCTTCAAGAGATCCTTTGAAATGTTGGCAAACACTAACAAAGTGGAAAGTCCTGAAACTGGATGGTAGATTCAAGTGAAAGCATTCCCATTTTGGAACAAAGGAAAATCCAGTTGGCCATTTGATTCCATTGCAGAACAAGCATTGAAAATGCAATAGGCCTCGCCTTTTATTAAGTTAAAGCCATTTGCTTTGCTAATGGTATTATATAGCAAAGCAAATGTCTTTAACTTAATAAAAGGTGAGACCTATTGCATTTTTAATGCTTGTTACTAATTGGTGCTCATGTGTTTCTGGAAAATGGTGTTTACTTTTCGTTCTCTTTTTACAGTTAATGCTTTTTGTCAAGTGAGCCATTTGACAATAACCGTGAAACAAAATGCAGTAAAATGTCTGTCCCCCCCCCCCCCCTCTAAAACATCATTTGAACAGCTTGTAAATGAATAGTACAAGTTGGATCAGAAATTATGTAAACTTTTTTTTGTAATTCAGAAGTGTGATTGAAACAAAGATTTAAATTGGAGGAAAACAAACAGAACACTTTACTTGGTGATTTGCAAATGACAAATATTTGCAGAAACTTTATTTCCAAACATTGTACACTATATAGTTTTAAAACCACCTCGGTGACTAATTCTGTCGCCATTTCAATGTAAAATCTGCTGATTGTAAATAACAGTGGGTTGATACTTTATTCTTTAGCTGTGTATTTATTAAAAGTGATAGTTTTTAAACATGTGAGAGACCTTCCTGGCCAAGCCCTGATGGTAATGCATTTAATTAACTAAGAGGCAAGTCTGCAGTCAAGTGTATCTCCTATGTGGCTACATTTGCATTCTATATGGAGCTAATGTTTACTCTATTAAATCAAACAAGCGTTTTCTGTACAGCAGACGTGCTGAACTTGCGTATTTGAAGGTGCTCTCATATGTGATAAAGAAGAAAAGAGCATTTCAGTGAATTAAAATACTTGCCCATTATAATTAGGCTGAGTAGATTAAGTCACTAGACCTGCAGGTCTAGTAACATTTTTTGTATTTTTCGACCCCCTGAAGGTACTCATTTGGCATCCAGCTCAAAGTTTTGAAGGGCAGCGTGATAGGGGTCACAATTTTACACAAGGGTAAAGGACGATAATTCTTTATTTTAAATGTGTAATTCGTTCTATAAACCCAGACTGAAAAATCGAGGACTAAAAAATGTTATAAAATTGCAATTGTATAGAAATTTCTAATGCCTACAAAATTACAACAACATGTAATTCTTAAATTCAGCAAGATTATCTGGCCTGCGGGTCAGTTTACTAGTTTAATTCCAACCCGAACATGTTTTGAGTAAAATGTTTGTTAGTGAATTAGATGCATGTGCTGAAATATTTGTTGAAATATTGGTCGTATTTCCTCAACCTATTTAGTCAATCTTCTGTCTGTTTCCTTATTGGCTTCTAGCTGTTTTGAGTCCTTGCCTGTTTACTGTTTCTGTAGACCTTATGACCCGTTTTTAGGTTGGTGCTACCAAACAACATAGCTGTCTGGTTGAAAAAGACCTTTTGTCAGCTTACCAAGAAATAACCAGTGATCTTAAAGCTGGCTTCATGGTCTCTGTCTTTTGCTTGCTTCTTATTCGATGACTTACTGTTAGACGGCGACCTCAGAGGAGCCCGGAAAAGGGGGTCCTGACTACCCTGAGACCCACCCTCAAAGTATCGTAGCCGGGCACTGGCGGGAGACTCCTCAGGAGGAGGAATCCCGTATCGAGGATCGTACTTCTGGCACCACACGACACAAACACCACACCGTGCGTTCTTAGGAATCACTCTTTATCAAACAGGTTAGCACTGCAAATATGTACAAGGAGAGCGCGGGCTCAATGAGTCCCGGAAGGGATAGGGGGTAGCGGGACAGTCTCTGGTAAAAGGTTCAAGGCAAGGATGTACCCGGCGCACAGCTCACAATCCTCGAGCTGGTGGGTAGGCTTGTTGTCGTTGGGGTCCGGCGGGACCAGTGGAGTCTGTGGAAGCCGCGAGTCACTCAGCGGGCTCAGGTACAAGTTCGGAGGTCTTACGATCTTCAGGGAGCTGCGAGTCACTCAGCAGGGCTCAGGCACAAGTTCGGAGGTCTTACGATCTTCAGGGAGCCGCGAGTCACTCAGCAGGGCTCAGGCACAAGTTCGGAGGTCTTACGATCTTCAGGGAGCCGCGAGTCACTCAGCAGGGCTCAGGTACAGTTCGGAGGTCTTACGATCTTCAGGGAGCCGCGAGTCACTCAGCAGGGCTCAGGGGGTTCTAAGTTCCAGGAGCCGCGACCGCGTCAGCAGGCTCTCGTTGTTCCAGCGTCGAATCTGCCGGACAGTCTCAGAGCACCCCTTGTTATAGGTCGACCCCTCTTTGATGTCCGGAGTCTGTGCAGGCAGGGGGCTTGTCACCTGGGGGTCGCTTGTCGGGGTTTCCTGCCATTGTCTTTTGATCTTCTCAGGGCCGGGTCGGGGAGGAGTCCCAGACACCCAGCAGGCGTGGAGCCAGCTCTCAGGGAGGCCGGAGGGCCGATCGAAACTCATCGTCCCAGGGGAGTTCAGAGGTGCGATAGAACTGCTCCTCCCTCTCTCACCCCCTGGCAAGCGTGGTGTCCTCCAGCCGGAGTGGCGCCGCTAGGCCCGGGTCGCGCTGGGGCCGGGCGGCCATCTTGGTGCATGAAGTGGGCACGCGGGCCCGGGGTGGCCGAAGGGAGAGAGGCCATGGACGAGGATGTCCGGGTCGGGTGCGTGTGTTCTGGTGGAAAGGATCGGCTAGGCCGTGGGCTCGGGGCTGCAGGTACCAGGTTAGGTGGTGCGGGGACAAGTAGAGCCATGCTACGAGGCCGGGTCCAACACGCGTCCCCCCCCCCCCAGCTGAAAGCCGGAGAGAACTGCCCATCATCTTGGGGGGTTCTCTTCGCTGAGGCGGAAGAACCTGGAGAGGCCGTCAGCGTTGGCGTGGTCCGTACCAGGGCGATGTTCTACGGTGAAATCCATCCCCTGGAGGGAGATTGACCACCGCAGTAGCTTGGGGTTTTCTCCTCGCATCTGCATGAGCCATCGCAAGGGCCGATGGTCGGTTTGGACTTTGAAATGGGTGCCGAACAGGTAGGGGCGTAGTTTCTTGAGTGCCCAGACCACGGCAAAGGCCTCGCGCTCAATGGTGCTCCATCTCTGTTCTCTGGGCAACAGCCGCCGGCTGAGGAAGGCGATGGGCTGGTCTATGCCTTGGTCATTCACCTGGGACAGGACGGCCCCAATGCCATGCTCGGATGCATCGGTTTGGACTACAAACTCCTTGGAGTAGTCGGGAGCCTGGAGGACGGGGGCAGTACACATGGCCTTCTTTAGGGCATCGAACGCCTCCTGGCAGGCAGTCGTCCACTGCACCTTCTTTGGCTGTTTTTTGGATGTGAGTTCTGTGAGGGGGCCGACAAGGCTGCCATACCCCCGGATGAATCTCCGGTAGTAGCCGGTGAGGCCCAGGAAGGCTCGGACCTCCGTTTGGGTGGTGGGGGGTTCCCAGGCCAAGATGGCGTCGATCTTCGGCTGTAGAGGGGCGACCTGGCCACTCCCGACCTGGTGCCCCAGGTAGACTACTGATCCTTGCCCAATTTGGCACTTGCTGGCTTTTACTGTGAGGCCTGCCTGGCGCAGGGCGGTTAGCACCCTCCGGAGGTGCTCACTCCATCCGGAACTGAAAACGGCGATGTCGTCTAGATAGGCCGCGCTGAACTGTTCCAGCCCGGCCAGGACTCTATTCACCAGTCGCTGGAAGGTGGCCGGGGCATTTTTCATTCCGAAGGGCATTACGCGGAAGCGGTAATGCCCATCTGGGGTGGAGAAGGCGGACCGCTCCTTGGCTCCCTCGGTGAGCGCAATCTGCCAGTATCCGCAGGTGAGGTCGAATGTGCTGAGGAACCGGGCTGCCCGAGTCGGTCAATGAGCTCGTCGGCCCGTGGAATGGGGTGGGCATCGGCTCGGGTGACGTCATTGAGCCCCCGGTAGTCCACACAGAATCGGAGCTCGGGGGCGACACCGGGGGCCGCTGCCTTCGGGACCAGGACCACGGGGCTGGCCCAGGGACTGTCAGATGGCTCGATCACCCCCATGGTCAACATCTTCGAGACTTCAGCTTGAATGCAGGACCGGACCCGGTCAGGGACCCGGTATGCTCGGTGTCGCACCGGCGGGCTGTCCCTGGTGTCCACGTCATGGACACACCAGTCGGTGACTCGGGGGATCAGGGAGAAGAGGTCGGCAAATTGTCCTAGGAGCTGGCGGCAGTCCTCTTGTTGCTGGGCAGTGAGAGCTGGGGAGAGGTTCACTCCTTCCACGGAGCCATCCTGCTCCTTGACACACAGGAGGTCCGGGAGGGGATCGGACTCATCTTCGGCCCCGTCATCGGTGGCCAGCAGGAGGCTCAGTTCTGTCCGCACGAAGTGAGGCTTGAGGCGGTTCACGTGAAGGACCCGAAGGGGATCCCGAGGCGCCTGGACGTCCACCAAGTATGTGACTTGACTCTTCCGCACAATCACTTTGTAGGGCCCGGTCCACCTGTCCTGGAGGGCGCCTGGCTTCACGGGGGCCATGACCCATACTTGTTGGCCCGGCTGGAACTCGACCAGAGTGGCTTTCTGGTCGTACCAGCGCTTCATCTCTTCTTGGCTTGCCTCTAGGTTGGCCTCGGCCAGTGCTCGGAACTTCCTGGTCTGGTTCCGGAGGGTCAGAACATATTGGAACACATCTCGTGGGGTGGTCTGGGGTGCCGCCTCCCACCCTTCCTTAACCAAACTGAGGGGACCTCGGACGGGGTGTCCATAGAGCAACTCAAACGGGCTGAACCCTAGGGACTTCTGGGGGACTTCTCGGTAAGCGAACAAGAGGCAGGGGAGCAGGACGTCCCACTTACGCCGGAGGGGCTCTTCTAGGCCGGTGATCATCCCTTTCAGAGTCCTGTTAAACCTCTCTACTAGGCCGTTCCCTTGGGGATGGTACGGGGTGGTGAACTTATAGGACACTCCACATTGTTGCCACAGGGACGTCATGTACTTCGAGATAAAATTAGTGCCGCGATCGCTCACGACCTCGCGGGGAAAACCCACCCGGGAAAAGATCCCCATCAGGGCCCGGCCCACCACGGGGGCCGTGACGGTGCGTAGGGGAATAGCCTCAGGGTATCGGGTGGCGTGATCCACTAGGACCAGGATGAAACGGTGACCTTGGGAGGTGGGGGGGTCCAGGGGCCCCACGATGTCGATCCCGACTCGTTC
Source organism: Triturus cristatus (assembly GCF_964204655.1). NCBI lineage: Eukaryota > Metazoa > Chordata > Amphibia > Caudata > Salamandridae > Triturus > Triturus cristatus. The sequence goes on from NC_140582.1 coordinate 198,980,919, forward strand.
GAAGGGGGTACTGACGACCGGGAAGGGTTGGAGGGGAGCCTTGCGCTTCCCCCCACTCTTCCCACTAGCTTGGCACGTGGGACAGGACTTGCAGTGGGCTTCTACAGCTGCTCTCATTCTAGGCCAGTAAAAATGGGTCACGAGACGGCTGTAGGTCTTGTCTTGACCCAGGTGGCCGGCGAGGGGGACGTCGTGGGCTAAGCCCAGGAGGAAGTCTCGGAAGCGGAGGGGTACCACCAGCACCCGTCTGGATCCCAGCTCCACTGACTTCTGCTCACTGTACAAAATGTTATTCTCCCAATAAATTCGGTGCGTTCCAGTTTGGTCGCCTGCGGCTTGGCCCTCGGCCTGGCGCCGCAGTCCGACCAGGGAAGGACAAGTGGCTTGCTCCCGGCAAAATTCCTCCCGGGTGGGCCCGCCCTCGTGGCCCCACCCCCTTTCCCATGGCCCCACTGTTGGACCCGGCCTCGTGGCGTGGCCCATTCCGCCCCATAGCAACACCACACCTGACCCCCTGCAGAACCCGGGGCTACCCCCGTCCTTCCCTCCATCTTCCCGACACCAGGCCCTGCACCCCAGATGGCCGCCCCGACCCCAGCGCAACCCCGGCCTGTCGCGCCATGCCGGCTGGGGGGGAGAAAGAGCTCCCGGTGAGCAGAAGAGGGAGGAGCAGTTTCATTCACACCTCTGGCCTCCTCTCAAGCGATGGTTTCGATCGCCCTCCGGCCACCCTGAGGGCTGGCTCCACGCCTGCTGCGTGTCTGGGATCCCTCCCGACACCGCCTTGAAAGGATCAAAGGACCGCGTGGCAAGATCCCCAACAAACGACCCCCAGAGCTAGGACCCCTGCCCGTGAGGACTCCGGACATCAAAGGGGAGTCGACCTATAACAAGGGGCGCTCTGGGACTATCGGCAGTTGCATCCTGGAACGAAACGAGCCCTGCTGACGTGGTCGCGGCTGAAAGAACATCCCCCCCCAAAGTCAGATGGAACTCTCGGAACCTTGGTGAGCCCTGCAGACAGCGTCGCGGCTCCACCTGGCAGAGACGGACTTCTGCCTAAGAACACCTGAGCCCCGCTGACGTGGTCGCGGCTCCCCTTGCACCCTTGAGAACTCTGAGCCCTGCTGACCGACTCGCGGCTCATTGGAGATTGTCCGACCTCCAACACCCTCACTCGAGCCCTGCAGACTTGGTCGCCACTCGAAGAGACATTCTGGTCCGGCTGGACCCCAAAGATCGTATCGTATCCCCCGGCTCGAGGATTGAGAGCCGTGCGCCGGATACGCACCCGCATTGACCCAGATCCTAAGACGGTCCCGCTACCCCTACCGAGACTTTATGAGCCCTTGTTCTACTTGTACAAACGCCTCTGCGGATCATAAAGGTCCTGAGATTTCTAGATAAAGAATACGTACTTCAGAATCTACGGTGTGGTGTCTGTGTTGCTTGGTGCTAAATCAGCGTGTACGATCCTAGGTAAGGGACCCAGCCCTGAGGGGGTCTCCTGCCGGTGCTCGGCTACCTCTCCCGGGAAAGGTGGGTCGCAGGGTGGTCAGGTACACATTCTGTCCTTCCCTGGGGCCGGCCCTTCTAACATTGGTGGCAAGCGACGGGATCCGAGCCCACAATCTAGAGATCGTACTACCGAACAAAGACGACAGAAGAAACCACCATGAGCACCACTGAAACCGACGCGAGTGCTACATTTTGTGTACAGCGGTTAGGAGAATACACACACAAGGAGCTGAAACAATTTTGCAGACAACGGAAGATCGCTACCACTGGTCTGAACACCAAGGAAGACATGCAACAAGCCCTGAAAGCCTGGGTGGAGTCCGGTGTAGGAAGGTGGATATCTGACTATGGTTACCCCCAACTTTTTGCCTAGTGTCTAGCTGGTTTTTCGACTTAGTTGGCCTGAGATCCTGCCATTCAGGGTCTCAGGCTGTCTGCTCTCTCTGTAAAATGGACTCCATGTACCCTAGGTACATAACCAATTGGTAAGGATCACCTTATTGGACCCTGTACAGTGTACCCTAGGTACCCAGGGCATAGGTGTACCCTAGGCCTCCCAGGGGCTGCAGCATGTATTATGCCACCCCTGGTCTGGCCTTCCAATCAGACACAACTGGCTGATCACTCAGCTGGGGCAAGGTCGTGTAATCACCCCTTGCTTAGGTGTAGTATTCCTATACCTACCTTATATATAGACACATGTGTACCTATCAGTCACTCCTATGGCAGGCCTTAACAATCCTGGAGGCAGAGTGCTTGGTAACATGTGAGATGGTGCTCTAGCATGAGCTGAGCCTGTCTGCAGCTTTCGGAACCATGTCCTTATAGCTGTTCTATGATATAGCCTACCATATACTCTTAAAGTGCCTTATAATCTTAAACGGTTATGGTAACTATGGTTTGGCTTTATCAAAACATGTCGTGTAAGGTGTCTAACACTTTGGAATAATACCCCCATACCATTTCTGGCGATGAGGATATTATTCCTCCCTTCTAGAGGGAGAGACATGTTAAAATCCTACTTTGCTGTTTATCTCTAACCAAAGCCTCAGCATCACAAAATGGATGCTGCTGCCACAGACACAAGTCTGACCTCCTGCAGCTGGGAGTGATCCCAGCCAGGGAGGCCTGGACAATAGGTTTCCTGCTTGGGGAGGTGCTAGCTCCTCCCCAGACAGCCTTTAGTGTATTGGGGCAGGGTGGGCTGAAAGGAATGAGACATGCCTGGGGCACACAAGGTGTTCCTTGCATAGTCCAGTTCAAACCGGCGCTGGGGCACTCCAGCCCCAGCTCTGGCGCGAAACTGGACAAAGGGAAGTGGGTGTAACCACCCCCTCCCAGGTCCCACCCATAAGGCGTGACCTAGCAGGTATCCCAGCCCCCCAGATTAGTATAAGAGTGGGAGTTGGGCCTCAAGACTTTAGATTATCCTGAACCTGCAAACTTGAACAGAAACTCTGGACCTTCGACATTCGACGAAAGAAGAAGACTGAAGAATCTCCCTTGTAGCCAAGGAGTGGCTACCCTGTGCAAACAGGCACCATCAAGAGACTACCCTTTGCTTTGCGACCGTTCTACGAGGAACCGACTGCAGAGCCCGACCAGAGCCTTGACTTCCAGACTTCTCCGACCCTCATCCACATCTGCAGCAGAGCTGAGATCCGTGGAGGCGACGAGCGACGTGGGACCGGCTACCTGGGAAAAGTGGCTAGTAACTTACAGCGCAGCTTCTGAGGTACCCTCGAAGTTGTGCACCGGGGATTGAGAAGCCCCAACCCCAAGCACCATCTGCACCGAAGATCAGCCCCCCACACTCCACGAGTCCTGCGTGGGGCCCTTCAGCATTTTCCTGCTTGCCGCGTCTGTCCGGTTGCTTGCCCGCTGGCTAGTGGCCTCTGTGACGACGCTCCCTGAAATCTTCTGCGCTGGTTTGGCTCCTCCAGACTGGCTCCCGCTTCTCTGCAAGGAAGAAGCACCCCAGACCTTCCTGGTCTGCACCAGAAGCAAGTCCCTTGTTCTTCGTGGGTTCCGCTTGCCAAGGCTTGGTGAGTCCTAGTCCAACTTCGACGCCGCCGACAGCAAGAGCCTTCGTGGGACAGCTCGCCTCCTGGTCCTGGTCGTCCTCGACGCTTCCTGGTCCTCCTGGCTGCAGCGACAAGCTTCACCTTCACCTGCAACTCTTCACGACATCGCCTGGTTCCTTCCTGGTTCCACGTGGTCACTGGCTAGTGACCTTGACTCTGTCCCTTCTGCTTGCAGGTTTCTTCTCTTCTTGATCCCAGCCTTGGGATCCACCGGACACTCTTCCCTGACTGCCTGTCAGCATCTTTCTTCAGGCATCCATAGGAGTCGACGACGAAAACGACGCATCTTCACCCCTATGCACCCGCAGCCTGTGGGCTAGGTAACTTGGGTACTCCGGTGCTCATCAGGATAGTGACTATCCTAGTGTCTAGTTTTCAAGTCTCAACTTCCTAGCTACTCCGGAAGTGTCCTAAATCTACCGTTTTCTAAACTGTACTATTGCTATTGACTTTTACGCGTGAGTGTTTACACTCTGCACACGAATCCCGTGGGCCTCCCACTTCCTAACTAACGCTAGTGTAGTGTAGCCCCAGCGATTCCCTAGGCCTAGGCCTATTCTATTTCCGTGACAGTGGTTCTTATACCACTTACTTAGTATATGGTTTGCGTGGCCCCTAGGGCCTAACTGTATTACTTACCTGTGTGACTTACTGTATGCCTTAATAAGACTGTGTTGTACTTACCTCTAAACTCATAAAGAGTGCTGAGGGTTTGCTTAGAATAAATACACTTTATTTTATATGTTCGAGGCATGTGGGCTGCTGAATTCATATCTGTGCATAGATCGCCGCCTAGTGTTGGGTCCGGATGTTTGCACGTTGTTGTCCTGGAAGAGTCTTCGAAGTATCCTTGGATAGGTGACTCCTCCCCTGGACTACAGTGCGCATGGGCATCCTCTCCATCCTCAGATTTTTTTTTTCCGCCATTGGGTTCGGATGTGCTATCTTAGCTCAAGTTAGGAAAATATTTGGTCGAGGCCAAAAGGCCTTTAGTTCGCGTCGGTACTGTTTATCGATCGGGTTTCGATAGAATTTGTTAGTTTACTAACTTTTCAGCACCGACTTCTTTCGCATTTACCTGTCCATCGACGACTTCGACGATGGAATCCAGGACGCCATTCAAAAGGTGTCCGGTATGCAATGCGAAGTACCCACACATCGACGTCCATCCGGTGTGCAACAAATGCCTTTCACCGGACCACGACGAATCGACATGCATGGCCTGTGCCGGGTTCCGTTCCAAGAAGACTCTAAGGAACCGAAGAGCGGCGAGACTCGAGGAGGGGCCGAGGAGCCGGCCCCGGCAGACATCTTCGACGAGGCCGACGTCGAAGACTTAGAAGCCATACCCTCCAGTCCCGTTTCCGAACACGACCCCGGATCGGACGGGGGCGACGAGTCACTCTTCCACAGAGGTGAAGACGACACCGAGGTAGGAGACGACGAGGAGGCCTTAGGGGCCGAGGAGAGTAGCTCCAATGATGAACAAGGCCTACCTGTTCAAACCGAAGAAACACCAGCGCCACGGCCTTTGGCTCCGGTCGAGGGATCGCCTTCGGGCCTTACCCGAGACCCATCCCGTAGTTCTTCGGCCCCGCCCTCGGGCCCGGCCTCGGACGTTCAGCGGCAACCATTGCCGCATAAGCCAGCTGGTTTCCCTACCACAAAACCGAAACCGAAAGCTGCTCCGGTTCAAACGAAACCGAAACTGAAAGTGGCCTTGGTCGGATCGAGGCCTTCAACGCCTTCGACGCCAGCGCAACGCGTCGGCACCGACCGCACCAAGAGGGACTTCGGTGCCGAACTGGAATCGGGCGACATCGGAGTCGGCAAAGGGAAAAAGGCCATCGGCACCGAGAAACCTACTCGGCTACCGACGCCAACGACACCGAGGGCAATACCGCCTGCTTTGCCACGCGTCGCTCCCTCGACGACGCCGAAGCCTCACGTACCGAGGACGTCGGTGGTGATCTCCACACCTCGACTCGAAGACCCGCCGGCGCCGAAAAAATCCACGCCCGGCTCTACGAACCTGCCCGGTGCCAAAGCCTCAAAGACGCCCCAAGTGCGGCCTGGTGCGACACAAAGCAACAAAACCACGGCGGCCCTCAAGGACCCGTCGGGTTCCGGCCCGATAGGAGCTCCAGCACCCTCAACGGGGCCAACCAACATTACCTTCGGCTTGCCTCCGTCAACAATCCCGAAGATGTTCCAACTCAGGACACGGGTTACCCAGACTCCGGTTCCACCGGACGAGACGTCGCCGTCATGTGTCATCGACGCCGACACTGGCAGGATGATTCTCCACGACCGAAGAATAACTTCGGAACCGCCATTGGACCCTTTCAGGATCCCACTAAAAAGGAAGCTGCCTGTGGAATCAGAACCTCTCCTTTATGAACCGTTCCATTCCTCCTACCAGGATCCACACCGGTTCTCCCCCGCACGCTCCGACACGGATGCATTGGAGGACTACATGGAGGACCAAGCACCCTACCATGTAGACACAGACCCTGATGACCAGCAGGACCCTGATCAAACTTGGGGCGACCCTGCAGACCCCAGTGCACCTCTCGATACACAGGACCCACAACTCTATGGGGCGAAAACATCTCCCACGGAGGATACTGCGGCGTTCAACGCACTTATTGAACGTGCGGCAAATAACCATGGGGTACAGCTTCACTCGGATACCATCGAGGATGACTTTCTAATGGACACCTTTGCATCCTCAGAAAGACATGTGAAAACTTTGCCAATGCTGAAGGGGGTCCTCAAGCCGGCTAAGGACATTTTCAAGGAACCCACCAGGGCACGAGTGATAAACCCCAGGATTGATAAAAAATACAGATCAGCACCTGGGGATCCTACTTACATCAAAGGACAATTACCACTCGACTCCATCGTCGTAGCGAATGCTCGCAAGAGGGCACACTCGCAAACGACAGGTGACGCTCCTCCCCCGGACAAAGAGTCCAAGGTGCTAGAGACCTCCGGCAAACGAGTTGCCGCCCAGGCTGCCAACATATGGTGCATAGCCAACACTCAAGCGCTCCTCGCTCGCTACGATAGAGCGCACTATGACACATTGGAGCACCTCCTCCAACATCTCCCTGACCACTTCAAAGAAGGTGCGGAAATTCTTATCAGAGAGGGACAGCTACTCACAAATGCTTCCATCAAATGTGCGCTAGATGCTGCAGACACGCCTGCCAGGGCCATAAACACAAGCGTCATGCTGCGACGCCATGCCTGGCTACGAATCTCAGGATTCAAGCCTGAGGTACAAAACAACATACTGAACCAGCCCGTCAACCCCGACTATTTATTCGGCCCCGAGGTTGACACCACCCTCAAAGATAAAAAAGGACACGGACACTGCAAAGTCCATGGGCGCTCTCCAAACTCAGTCCTTTCGGAGCGGCTCCTTTCGTCGCCCCGGAAACAAGGGAGCAGGTAGAGGACAGGGGTCACAACAAACGTATAACAAAGGCAATACACAGACCACCTACGATAAAAACACCCGAGGTGGATATCGTGGCTCCAGTACAAAGGGCAGAGGACGTGGCTACGGCAACACCAGGTCCTCCCCCAAGAACAAGCAGTGACGCCCTCTCCCTTCCTCCCGACCACATAACACCTGTCGGGGGAAGACTACAAAGGTTCCTGTCCACGTGGAACTCCATCACCACGGACAGGTGGGTCAAAGATATTATAAAATACGGTTACTGTCTGGAGTTAACCTCCACTCCACCCACAATACCACCAAGAAACCGTCCTATGTCCTCAGAGCACTTAACGCTCTTACAGCAAGAGGTAGAAAGTATGCTTCTAAAAGGCGCTATCGAGGTCGTACCCATCCACGAGCAGGGTACGGGGGTTTACTCCCTCTACTTCTTAATTCCAAAAAAGGACGGGTCGCTCAGGCCTATATCAGACCTGAGACCCCTGAACCAGTACATTCTTTCAGAGCACTTTCACATGCTCACTCTACAGCAAGTCCTTCCGCTTCTCAAGCAGGGAGACTTCCTAGCCTCACTGGACCTCAAGGATGCGTACTTTCACATACCCATCCACCCCTCACACAAAAAATACCTCAGGTTCACTGTTCAGGGGCAGCACTATCAGTTCAAAGTCCTTCCCTTCGGCGTGACAACAGCGCCCAGGGTTTTCACGAAGTGCCTAGCTACGGTGGCAGCACATTTACGGAGACAGCATATACACGTCTACCCCTACCTAGACGACTGGCTCGTTCAAGCGAAGTCAGCCCAGCAATGTGCAAGCCACATGTCCCGCACCATTCACCTCCTTCACAGTCTGGGATTCTCACTAAATTACCCAAAGTCCCATCTCCAGCCCGCACACGTACAACAGTACCTAGGTGCGACTATAGACACTCTGGCGGCCACAGCTCAGCCAAATTTAGTGAGGATCAACAGCATACAACTGCTGATCTCCAAGTTCAAACCCAATCACTCGCTTCCAGCGCGAGTGTTTATGCAGTTGATAGGCATGATGGCCTCCTGCATCTTCATAGTCCCGCACGCGAGGTTACATATGCGCCCACTTCAGGAGTGCCTAGCACTTCAGTGGAATCAGGCTCAAGGACAGTTGAAAGACCTAGTGTTGGTGAGCGGTCGGGCATACAACTCTCTGCATTGGTGGAATCCACAAAACCTTTGCAAGGGCCAACCGTTCCAAGAGCCTGTCCCACAGATAGTACTGACAGCGGACGCGTCTCTCCAGGGATGGGGAGCTCATGTACTCCACTACACAGTGCAGGGACTATGGACAACACAACAAAAGAAGATGCACATCAACCTTCTGGAACTGATGGCAATCTTCCTAGCCATGAAGGCATTCAAAGTACATCTATGCAACAAGGTCGTGTTGATCCGGACGGACAACATGACCGCAATGTACTACATACAGAAACAGGGAGGAACACACTCTCCACAGTTGTCTCATCTGGCTCAGAGCATGTGGAAGTGGGCCATTCAAAGGAACATGTTCCTCATGGCGGAACACCTCCCTGGCAAGGACAACCAGATGGCGGATCTGCTCAGCAGACACAGCCACCAGATGCACGAGTGGGAGTTACACCCATCAGTACTCCAACCGTACTTCCAGCAGTGGGGTCATCCAGAGATAGACCTATTCGGATACCGCTGGTGGCTCGCAAACTCCGACAACACTCCCTGACACTCGTCCTAGTTGCTCCCACGTGGGCACGCCAGCCGTGGTACACCACCTTCCTCGAACTTTCCGTGGTGCCGCATCAAAGGCTGCGGATCAAACCCGCGCATTTGACGCAGAACCATGGAGAGGTTCAGCACCCAGATCCGCAACAGCTGAACCTGGCGATCTGGCTCCTGAAGTCCTAGAGTTTGGCTATCTCAACCTGCCACCTGACTGTATGGACATCATCAAGGAGGCCAGGAGACCCACTACCAGAGCTTGCTATGCAGCCAAATGGAAAAGGTTCGTCATCTATTGCGATAATAATGACATCAACCCGCTGGACGCATCCATCCACAACATCATCTGTTACCTCTTACACCTATACCGATGCAATCTGGCGTACACCTCTATACGTGTCCATTTGACCGCAATATCAGCCTATCTGCAAACCAGGCAGCACCTCTCTCTATTCAGAGTGCCTGCCATCAAAGCATTCTTGGAAGGGCTCAAACGAGTCATTCCACCTAGTCACCCACCGGCTCCAATGTGGAACCTCAACTTGGTCCTCACACGCCTGATGGGTCCACCCTTTGAACCTCTACACTCATGCGAGATTCAATTCCTTACCTGGAAAGTGGCCTTCCTGGTAGCGATCACTTCCCTAAGAAGAGTTAGTGAACTCCAGGCACTAACCGTTCAAGAGCCATTTATTCAGGTTCACGCCAACAGGGTCGTACTACGTACCAACCCCAAATTCATGCCCAAGGTAATATCGCAGTTCCACATGAATCAGACTATTGAACTGCCCGTTTTCTTCCAAAACCCACAAACTGTTGCAGAAAGGGCACTACATACACTAGATGTACGGAGGGCCCTCATGTACTACATCGACAGGACTAAACCCTTCAGGAAGACAAAACAACTGTTCGTTGCCTTTGCCCCACACCACAAAGGTAACGCCATCTCCAAAGCAGGGATAGCCAGATGGATAGTTAAGTGTATTCAAATCTGTTATCAAAAGGCAAAACGCACATTAACTATTCCACCACGAGCCCACTCAACACGTAAGTTGGGGGCTTCCATGGCCTTCCTAGGAAATATTCCCCTGCATGATATATGGAGAGCAGCCACATGGTCCACTACACACACATTTACAAAACACTATTGTGTAGATGTGCAGTCAAAACAGCAGGCAGCTGTAGGACAGGCTGTTCTCAAGACATTTTTTCAGACCGCTGCAGCTGGCACGGGTAGCCGCCGCTAATAGAGGGCACTGCTATGTATTCTATGCACAGATATGAATTCAGCAGCCCACATGCCTCGAACTGAATATGCTACTTACCAGTATGCATCTGTTCTTGGCATGTAGGGCTGCTGACATTCATATCGCCCTCCCTCCTCCCCGGCGCCTGTCGCAGCTGCAGCTCTCAGAATTACTGCAAGCATGGTCATCACTTTCTGTATCTACTCCATCACTGCCACAATGGCGAAAAACAATCTGAGGATGGAGAGGATGCCCATGCGCACTGTAGTCCAGGGGAGGAGTCACCTATCCAAGGATACTTCGAAGACTCTTCCAGGACAACAACGTGCAAACATCCGGACCCAACACTAGGCGGCGATCTATGCACAGATATGAATGTCAGCAGCCCTACATGCCAAGAACAGATGCATACTGGTAAGTAGCATATTCAATATATCTGTTGTGATGTCCTTTCATTTGGTATTCAAGGGATTATATATGGTATCACAGCTGGCTTCACATGCCATTCAGAGTTTAGCCTAAGACTGCTCTTGTCCATGCTACCACTAGGATAGCTGGTCTATAAGGTTGACTTTACAACCAATCACCATAAGGGTATTTGGACTGATATAAGGTGTACACTATAACTAGTGACATCATACATCAGGCCAACTTCTCACATCCGGAGCCTCCCTTCCCCGACTGGACGAAGTCGGTGAGGAGACAGAGCGGCCGGACGAGCTCAGGAACTTCCCGAGAACAAGCAATAACCCCCAGGCACAAAGCAACGCAGCGGATGGGGGCTGGTCCCCGGATGACGTCACAGACGGGGAGAGGGACCGAAGTCATGAACTGGAAATGGCCAAACTGAAAATAGAAGGCGAGATAAGGCTAGCCGAAAAGAGGCTAGCAGTGGAACAACTCAGAGTACAAGGAGAGCTAGAAGAAAAGAAGTTGCAACGGGAACACGAGGAAAAAAAACTTCAGCTAGAGCACGAGCGCAGCTTGAAAGAAATAGAGTTCCAAGCAAGGAGCGAAGGAGCTCGACCCCTTCCCGGGGGGCCAAGAACCCGCACCCCTGGGAGAGCCGGAAGTCCACATCCCCAAGGATGTGGTCAAAGAGTACTATCGAAATGATGACATCCAGCAGTGGTTCAAAGCCTACGAGGTAGCCATGACCTCCTACCGCATCCCACAGAAGGACTGGGGGGCCGGGTTGTGGGGGCAATTCCTGAGCGAAGGACGGGACACCCTCCTCGACCTACCGGCCTCTGTGCTAACATCCTACAGCCACATGAAGGAGGCCCTCCTCACGAAATACGGCTTCACCCCCGAAATGTATCGGCAGCGGTTCCGGGGCTGCCGAAAGATCCCAGGCACCACCTGGGTGGAATACTTAAACTTTTATAGCCGAGCGCTGGAAGGGTGGATCAAGGGCAGCAAGGTAACCACCTTCGAAGAACTGACCGACCTCATTGCCTGGGAACACTTGTCCACAAACTGTTTTATAGACCTGCGCCACCACCTGCTCGACAGCAAGCTCGCAGACCCGAGGAAGCTGGCTGTCGAAGCAGATCGCTGGGTGAACACCCGAGCCCCCCGGAACCCTGTAGGAGACTACCCCCGCAGCCATCAAGGACCTCCCCGTCAGAGAGGGGGGGGGGAATCAAGGGAAACAGAGGGAGTTTCCATCCGGGCCCCCGCGTAGCCCCTGAGGAACCCACCCCGGGGTTCCCAGCTCCTCCGCCAGGCAGTGCCGCCACCCCAGGCAGACAAGGACCCCGGGTGAATATCACATGTTTCCGCTGTCAACGGCTAGGGCATTACGCCAGCGACCCTCAGTGCCCCATGGCCCAGAAATCCCCCACGACAGCTCCCCCAGCCCGACACATAGCCACCGTGACCCTAGGGGAGGAGTTTAAGGACCCAGAGTGTTAGAAGGTGACCCCAGAGGAGTCAGGGAGGTTACCTGAACACCCTGAGACCTACCCTCGGGGTATCCTAGCCGGGCACTGGCGGGAGACTCCTCGGGGGGAAGAGTCTCGTATCTAGGATCGCACACACGGCACCACACGACAAAGAGACACCACACGGTAGGTTATTGGGAACAGATCTTTATCTAATCAGCTTCGTCAGATCTTTATGATCACCAAGGTAGATATGTACAAAATAGAGCACAGGCTCAGAGAGTCTCGGTAGGGAAGGGGGTAGCGGGACAGTCTTTGGGGGGATCCGGATAGGTGCAGGGGCGTACCCAACGCACAGCTCACAATCCTCGAGCCGGGGGATACGCTGCGGTCCAGCCGGACCAGAGGAGTCTGTAGGAGCCGCGAGTCACTCAGCGGGGCTCAAGCACAAGTTCGGAGGTCTTCCGATCTTCAGGGGAGCCGCGAGTCACTCAGCAGGGCTCAAGCACAAGTTCGGAGGTCGTACGATCTTCAGGGGAGCCGCGAGTCACTCAGCAGGGCTCAAGCACAAGTTTGGAGGTCTTACGATCTTCAGGGGAGCCGCGAGTCACTCAGCAGGGCTCAGAGGTTCCAAGGTGGCAAGGGAGCCGCGACCACGTCAGCAGGGCTCTCGTCGTTCCAGAGTCGAATCTGCCAGATAGCCCCAGAGCACCCCTTGATATAGGTCAGCTCCTCTTTGATGTCCGGGGTCCATGTAGGCAGGGGTCTTAGTGCCTGGGGGCCGCTCGCTGGAGTTTCCTGCCATGTTGTCCTTTGATCCTTTCAGGGCCGGGTCGGGGGGTGTTCCAGACACCCTGCAGGTGTGGAGCCAGCCCTCAGGGAGGCCAGAGGGCCGATCGAAACCCATCTCCCGATGGGAGGCCAGAGGTGTGATGGAAACTGCTCCTCCCTCTCTCACTCTATGGGAGCGCGATGTTCCCCAGCCGGGGTGGCGCCTCTAGGCCTGGGTTGTGCAGGGGCCGGGCGGCCATCGTAGGTGCAGGAAGTGGGCACGCGGGCCCGGTGGTGCTGGGAAGATGGAGGGCACGGACAGGGAAGTCCGGGTCGGTTGTGTGTGGGTCCTGGTGGGCAGGACCGGCTAGGCCATGTACTGGGGGACTGAATGAGGTGTACGGGTCAGGGGGTGTGGTCAGGGGTCAGGGATGGCCATGCCACAAGGCCGGGTCTAACACCGAGGGATGGGAACCTGTAGCCATGGCCCTGGTCTCTGTAGGAGATCGAGATATGATTCCCGGGGCACCCCTATCCGCAAACACCAAGAAGTACCGCCAGCTAGTAAAGGTTAACGGCCACCCGGTGGAGGCCCTTCGTGACACCGGGGCGAGCATCACTGGTGTCCTCAGCCACTTAGTCCAGGCGGACCAGATCATCCCAAATGTTTTTTGCCCTGTGATAGCTTCCGACAACACTGAGAGTTTGTGTAAGCTGGCCTTGGTACCATTCGAATGGGGGGGGAGTAACCGGAACATTGCGGGTGGCTGTCCGAACCACGCAACCTGTAGACTGCCTCCTGGGAAACTACCTGGAAAGTTCCCCCTGGAGACAGGTCGAGCGCAAGACCCACCTCGGGATGATGGGTCTACCCGAATGGGTGTGCGCAACCACCCGATCCATGGCGGCCCGACTACTCCCCCGCGGGTGATTCGAGGACGAAGCCCCCACCACCCCTCCGTTGACAAAGCCGGAGACGACCCCGTTGAGCCTCACAACCTATCCCCAGGAGGAGAGCCCCTCGCCGGCGACGGACCCGTCCAGCCCGACCATGCGCAGATCACGGAGTTAGGTGATCTGCCCAAGTTGGCCAAGTGGCGCCACGAAGGGGGCCCCTCCCGAGAGGAGTTCTGCCAAGAACAAGCGACCTGCCCTTCCCTGGTCGGATCCTGGCAGCAGGCCAAAGCCCAAGCCGCAGGCGACCAATCGGGAACCCACTTACTATATTGGGAGAATGACCTCCTGTACAGTGAGCAGTGGTCTGCCGAGCTAGGGTCAGCCCGGGTGCTGGTGGTACCTCTACGCTTCCGAGACTTCCTCCTGGGCTTGGCCCATGATGTACCCCTGGCCGGCCACTTGGGCCAGGAGAAGACATACCACCGCCTAGTAACGCACTTTTATTGGCCCAAAATGCGAGCCCACGTAGAGGCCCACTGCAAGTCCTGCCCCACATGCCAGGCCAGTGGTAAGAGTGGAGGGGAGCGCAGGGCTCCCCTCCAACCCTTCCGAGTCGTCAGTACTCCCTTCGAGCGGGTCGGAATTGACATCGTGGGGCCCCTGGACCCCAAGACCGCCCGCTTTATTCTCGTCCTAGTGGACCATGCCACATGATACCCGGACGCCATCCCCCTCCGCACCGTCACGGCCCCCGTGGTGGGCCAGGCCTTAATGGGGATCTTCTCCCGGGTAGGGTTCCCCGAGAGGTCGTGAGCGGCCGAGGCACCAATTTTATCTCAAAATATGAGATCCCTGTGGCAACAATGTGGAGTATCTTATAAGTTCACTACCCCTTACCATCCCCAAGGCAATGGCCTAGTGGAACGGTTTAACCGGACTCTGAAGGGGATGATCCTGGGTCTCGAGGAGCCCCTGCGGCGTAAGTGGGACGTCCTTCTCCCCTGCCTCCTGTTCGCCTACAGGGAAGTCCCCCAGAAGTCCTTTGGGTTCAGCCCGTTTGAATTACTGTATGGGCACCCAGTCAGAGGTCCCCTGAACCTGGTCAAATAGGGATGGGAGACTGCACCCCGGGACCCACTGCAGGATGTGTTCCTGTACCTGCTGACTCTCAGGAACCAGACTCAAATTCCGAGAGCTGGCCGAGGCCAACCTCGAGGCGAGCCAGGAAGAAATGAAGCGCTGGTACGACCAGAATGCCACTCTGGTTGAGTTTCAGCCCGGCCAGCAGGTCTGGGTGACGGCCCCAGTGAAGCCGTGCGCCCTCCAAGACAAATGGACCGGGCCCTTCAAAGTGGTAGAAGTCAGGTGACATACATGGTGGACGTCCAGTCCCCTCGGAACCCCCTTCGGGTCCTCCACGTGAACCGCCTCAAACCTCACTTTGTGCGGACGGAGTTGAGCTTGCTCCTGGTCACAGACGACGGGGCGGAAGAGGAAACGGAGCCTCTCCCAGACCTCCTGCGGGCCAAAGAAAAGGACGGCTCCGTGGAGGGGGTGATCCTCTCCCCCTCCCTCACACCCCAACAACACGAGGACTGCCGCCGGCTCTTGGGCCAGTTCTCCGACCTGTTCTCCCTCGTCCCCAAGGTCACCGACTGGTGCGTCCACGACGTGGACACCGGAGACAGCCCACCGGTACGGCACCGAGCCTACCGCGTCCCCGACCGACTCCTGGCCTGCATCCAGGCGGAGGTCTCGAAGATGTTATCTCTACGGGTGATCGAGCCCACTGACAGTCCTTGGGCGAGCCTGGTGGTACTAGTCCCGAAAGCAGCTGCCCCTGGTGTTGCCCCCGAACTACGGTTCTGCGTGGACTACCGGGGGCTTAATGCGGTCACCCGAGCCGAAGCGCACCCTATCCCCCGCGCAGATGAGCTCATTGACCGCCTTGGGTCTGCTCATTTTCTCAGCACCTTCGATTTGACCTGCGGATACTGGCAAATTGCGCTCACAGAAGGAGCCAAGGAGCGGTCCGCCTTCTCCACCCCGGATGGGCACTATCGCTTCAGAGTGATGCCCTTCGGGATGAAAAATGCCCGGCCACCTTTCAGAGACTGGTGAATAGAGTCCTGGCCGGGCTGGAAGAGTTCAGCGCCGCCTATTTGAACGATATTCAGTTCCGAATGGGGTGAGCACCTCCGGAGGGTCTTGAGGGCCCTGCGCCAAGCCGGCCTCACAGTGAAAGCCAGCAAATGCCAGATTGGGTAAGGATCGGTGGTCTACCTGGGGCACCAGGTCGGCAGCGGGCAGGTCGCCCCCCTCCAAACTAAGATTGATGCCATCCTGGCCTGGGAACCACCAACCACCCAAACCGAAGTCCGCGCCTTTCTGGGCCTCACTGGTTACTACTGGAGGTTCATCCAAGGTTACGGCAGCCTCGTAGGACCCCTCACGGAGCTCACGTCCAAAAGACAACGTAAAAAGGTACAGTGGACCCCTGCCTGCCAGGAGGCGTTTGACACACTGAAACTAACCATGTGTACAGCCCCTGTGCTCAAAACCCCCTATTACTCCAATGAGTTTGTGGTGCAAATGGATGCTTCCGAGCATGGCATTGGAGCCGTCCTATCCCAGCTCAATGAGAAGGGCCTGGATCAGCCCGTGGCCTTCATTAGCCGAAGGTTACTGCCCCGAGAGCAACGATGGAGCACCATTGAACGCGAGGCGTTTGCCGTAGTCTGGGCTCTAAAGAAACTGCGACCCTACCTCTTCGGAACCCACTTCCGAGTCCAGACGGATCATCGACCTTTACGGGGGCTCATGCAGATGAGGGGAGAGAACCCCAAACTGCTACGATGGTCAATCTCCCTTCAGGGGATGGACTTCACAGTAGAGCATCGCCCTGGCACTGACCATGCCAACGCTGACGGCCTCTCCAGATTCTTCCGCCTCAGCGAAGAGAACCCCCAAGAAGATGGGTAGTTCTCTTCGGCCTTCAGCTGGGGGGGGGGGGACGTATGTTGGACCCGGCCTCGTGGCGTGGCCCATCCAGACCCGTAGCGACACCAGACTGACCTCTACACCCCACACGACCCTAATTAACGTAGCCTACCCGACCCAGTCCACACCTGGTCCCCCACAGAACCCGGGGCTACCCACGTCCTTCCTCCCCCCCCCCTCCCCCCCCTCCATCAGCCTCGCGGCCTCCAGTGACCCGACCCCGCACCCCAGATGGCCGCCCTGAACCCAAGCGCAACCCCGGCCTAGTCGCGCCATGCCGGCTGGTGGGAGAGAGAGCTCCTGGTGAGCAGGAGAGGGAGGAGTAGTTTCACTCGCACCTGGCCCCCTCTCAAGAGATAGGGTGGCCGGAGGGCGATCAAAACTGAGGGCTGGCTCCACGCCTGCTGCGTGTCTGGGATCCCTCCTGACCCCGCTTTCAAAGGATCAAAGGGCCGCGTGGCAGGAACCCCCAACAAACGACCCCCAGGCGCTAAGACCCCTGCCCGTGAGGACTCCGGGCATCAAAGAGGAGTCGACCTTTAACAAGGGGCGCTCTGGGACCCTCGGCAGTTGAATCCTGGAACGAAACGAGCCCTGCTGACGTGGTCGCGGCTGAAAGAACACCCTCCAAAAGTCCGACGAAACTCTTGGAACCTCGGTGAGCCCTGCAGACAGCGTCGCGGCTCCACCTGGCAGAGACGGACTTCTGCCTAAAAACATCCGAGCCCTGCTGACGTGGTCGCGGCTCGCCTTGCACCCTTGAGAACTCTGAGCCCTGCTGACCGACTCGCGGGTTCTTGAGGATTGTCCGACCTCCAACACCCTCACTCGAGCCCTGCAGACTTGGTCGCTACTCAAGAGACATTCTGGTCCGGCTGGACCCCAAAGATCGTATCGTATCCCTCGGCTCGAGGATTGAGAGCCGTGCGCCGGATACGCACCCGCATTGACCCAGATCCTAAGACTGTCCCGCTACCCCTACCGAGACTTTGTGAGCCCTTGCTCTACTTGTACAGACGCCTCTGCGGATCATAAAGGTCCTGATATTTCTAGATAAAGAATACGTACTTCAGAATCTATGGTGTGGTGTCTCTTTGTGTTGCATGGTGCTAAATCAGCGAGTACGATCTTTGGTACGTGACCCAGCCCTGAGGGGGTCTCCTGCCAGTGCTCGGCTACCTCTCCCAGGAAAGGTGGGTCGCAGGGTGGTCAAGTACATATTCTGTCCTTCCCTGAGGCCGGCCCTTCTAACACCCACCTATTGCCTGCACCACCCTCCCATTGCCTGCCCATTGCCCTCCCCACCCACACACTTGACCCACCCACCTATTGCCCGCTCCACCCACCTGCCCATTTCCCCGTCCGCCCATTTCCCCGCCTGTTGCCCCGCCCCACATACCCACCCACTTGCCCGTTTCCCGCCCCACCTGCCTGATGCCTGCCCCACCCATCCATTGCCTGCCCCACCCACCTGCCCATTGCCTGCCCCACCCACCCATTGCCCGCACTGACCATTTCCTGCCTCTCCCACCCATTCCCTGCCCAACCACTCTCCTCCCCATTGCCTGCAGATGCCCGCCCCACCCAGCTGCCCATTGCCCGCTTCAACCACCCGCCCGTTGGCCTGCCCGCCCGTTGGCCTGCCCGCCCCTTGCCCTGCTCGCCCCTTGCCCTGCCTTCCCCTTGCCCCGCCCGCTTGCCCATTGCCCCCCCACCACCTGCCCATTGCCTGCCCAACTCACCTGCCCATTGCCTGCCCGACTCACCTGCCCATTGCGTACCCCACCACCCCGCCCCTGCCCCGCCCGTTGCACCACTCACCCACCTGCCCATTGCAACACGCACATGCCCGTTGTCCCTACCCACCCACCCGTTGCCCCTACCCACCCACCCGTTGCCCCTACCCACCCGTTGCCCCTACCCACCCGTTGCCCCTACCCACCCTTTGCCCCTACCCACCCTTTGCCCCTACCCACCCGTTGCCCCACCCATCCGTTGCCTGCCCCACCCACATCCACCCACCTGTTGGGTTCCCCACCCACCCATTTGCTCATTGCCTGCCCCACCCACCCACCCATTGCCTGCCCCACCCACCCACTTGCCCATTGCCTGCCCCACCCACCCACTTGCCCATTGCCTGCCCCACCCACCCACTTGCCTGCCCCACCCACTTGCCCATTGCCCGCCTGCACTTGCCCATTGCCCGCCCCAACCACCGGCCCATTGATGCCCACTCACTCATTGATACCCACCCACCCATTGCCCCATGCACCCATTGCCCAACACACTTTTGCCCCTAGCCAGCCCATCGCACTCACCAGCCCATTGCCCCATCCGCCCATTGCCCAATCACCTGTTGCCTGCCCCATCCACACCCACCCGTTGCCTGTAACCCCATGCCTGTGGCATGCCCCAACCACCTACCTCCCTATTGCCTGCCCCAACCACCCACCTCCCTATTGCTTGCCCCACCCACCCACCTCCCTATTGCTTGCCCCACCCACCCACCTCCCTATTGCTTGCCCCACCCACCCACCCACCCCCTATTGCTTGACCCACCCACCCACCCACCCCCTATTGCTTGACCCACCCACCCACCCACCCCCTATTGCTTGACCCACCCACCCACCCCTTGTTGCTTGCCCCACCCACCCCTTGTTGCTTGCCCCACCCACCCCTTGTTGCTTGCCCCACCCACCCCTATTGCTTGCCCCACCCACCCCCTATTGCTTGCCCCCTGCCCATTGCCCACCCACCCCTGCCCACTGCCCACCCACCCCTGCCCACTGCCCACCCACCCCTGCCCACTGCCCACCCACCACTGCCCACCCACCCTCCTGCCCGTTGCCCCGCCCCACCCCCTGCCCCGCCCCACCCCCTGCCCCGCCCCACCCCCTGCCCCGCCCCACCCCCTGCCCCGCCCCCCTGCCCGTTGCCCCGCCCCCCTGCCCGTTGCCCCGCCCCCCTGCCCGTTGCCCCGCCCCCCTGCCCGTTGCCCCGCCCCCCTGCCCGTTGCCCCGCCCCCCTGCCCGTTGCCCCGCCCCCCTGCCCGTTGCCCCGCCCCCCTGCCCGTTGCCCCGCCCCCCTGCCCGTTGCCCCGCCCCCCTGCCCGTTGCCCCGCCCCCCTGCCCGTTGCCCCGCCCCCTGCCCGTTGCCCCGCCCCCCTGCCCGTTGCCCCGCCCCCCTGCCCGTTGCCCCGCCCCCCTGCCCGTTGCCCCGCCCCCCTGCCCGTTGCCCCGCCCCCCTGCCCGTTGCCCCGCCCCCCTGCCCGTTGCCCCGCCCCCCTGCCCGGTGCCCCGCCCCCCTGCCCGGTGCCCCGCCCCCCTGCCCGGTGCCCCGCCCCGCCTGCCCGGTGCCCCGCCCCGCCTGCCCGGTGCCCCGCCCCGCCTGCCCGGTGCCCCGCCCCGCCTGCCCGGTGCCCCGCCCCGCCTGCCCGGTGCCCCGCCCCGCCTGCCCGGTGCCCCGCCCCGCCTGCCCGGTGCCCCGCCCCGCCTGCCCGGTGCCCCGCCCCGCCTGCCCGGTGCCCCGCCCGTTGCCCCGCCCCGCCCCGCCCCGCCCGTTGCACCGCCCGTTGCACCGCCCCGCCCCGCCCCGCCCGTTGCACCGCCCCGCCCCGCCCCGCCCGTTGCACCGCCCCGCCCCGCCCCGCCCGTTGCCCCGCCCCGCCCGTTGCCCCGCCCCGCCCGTTGCCCCGCCCCGCCCGTTGCCCCGCCCCGCCCGTTGCCCCGCCCCGCCCGTTGCCCCGCCCCGCCCGTTGCCCCGCCCCGCCCGTTGCCCCGCCCCGCCCGTTGCCCCGCCCCGCCCGTTGCCCCGCCCCGCCCGTTGCCCCGCCCGTTGCCCCGCCCCGCCCGTTGCCCCGCCCCGCCCGTTGCCCCGCCCCGCCCGTTGCCCCGCCCCGCCCGTTGCCCCGCCCCGCCCGTTGCCCCGCCCCGCCCGTTGCCCCGCCCCGCCCGTTGCCCCGCCCCGCCCGTTGCCCCGCCCGTTGCCCCGCCCCGCCCGTTGCCCCGCCCCGCCCCGCCCGTTGCCCCGCCCGTTGCCCCGCCCCCCGCCTGCCCGGTGCCCCGCCCCCCGCCTGCCCGGTGCCCCGCCCCCCGCCTGCCCGGTGCCCCGCCCCCCGCCTGCCCGGTGCCCCGCCCCCCGCCTGCCCGGTGCCCCGCGCCCCGCCTGCCCGGTGCCCCGCCCCCCGCCTGCCCGGTGCCCCGCCCCCCGCCTGCCCGGTGCCCCGCCCCCCGCCTGCCCGGTGCCCCGCCCCCCGCCTGCCCGGTGCCCCGCCCCCCGCCTGCCCGGTGCCCCGCCCCCCGCCTGCCCGGTGCCCCGCCCCCCGCCTGCCCGGTGCCCCGCGCCCCGCCTGCCCGGTGCCCCGCGCCCCGCCTGCCCGGTGCCCCGCGCCCCGCCTGCCCGGTGCCCCGCGCCCCGCCTGCCCGGTGCCCCGCGCCCCGCCCGCCCGGTGCCCCGCGCCCCGCCCGCCCGGTGCCCCGCGCCCCGCCCGCCCGGTGCCCCGCGCCCCGCCCGCCCGGTGCCCCGCGCCCCGCCCGCCCGGTGCCCCGCGCCCCGCCCGCCCGGTGCCCCGCGCCCCGCCCGCCCGGTGCCCCGCGCCCCGCCCGCCCGTTGCCCCGCGCTGCCCGTTGCCCCGCCCTGCCCGTTGCCCCGCCCTGCCCGTTGCCCCGCCCCGCCTGCCCGTTGCCCCGCTTGCCCCGCCCGTTGCCCCCCTCCCGCCCACTGCTCCCTCCCTCCCGCCCACTGCTCTCTCACCCATCTGCCCACTGCTCTCTCACCCATCTGCCCACTGCTCTCTCACCCATCTGCCCTTTGCTCTCTCACCCATCTGCCCTTTGCTCTCTCACCCATCTGCCCTTTGCTCTCTCACCCATCTGCCCTTTGCTCTCTCACCCATCTGCCCTTTGCTCTCTCACCCATCTGCCCTTTGCTCTCTCACCCATCTGCCCTTTGCTCTCTCACCCATCTGCCCTTTGCTCTCTCACCCATCTGCCCTTTGCTCTCTCACCCATCTGCCCTTTGCTCTCTCACCCATCTGCCCTTTGCTCTCTCACCCATCTGCCCTTTGCTCTCTCACCCATCTGCCCTTTGCTCTCTCACCCATCTGCCCTTTGCTCTCTCACCCATCTGCCCTTTGCTCTCTCACCCATCTGCCCTTTGCTCTCTCACCCATCTGCCCTTTGCTCTCTCACCCATCTGCCCTTTGCTCTCTCACCCATCTGCCCTTTGCTCTCTCACCCATCTGCCCTTTGCTCTCTCACCCATCTGCCCTTTGCTCTCTCACCCATCTGCCCTTTGCTCTCTACCACCCATCTATTACCTCTTCCCACCAGCCCATTGCCTCCTCCCATTTACCCAAGAGTCCATTGCCCCCTCCCTCCTACCTGCCCATTGTTTCCCCACCCACCCATTGATTCCTTCCCACCTGAATACTGTTTTGCTGTAGGAGTGGTGGTGATATCAAAGCTAAGCAGTGGCAAAAAAACAGAGCAGCGTCCCTGAAATGGGCTCTCCTGCCCTCACATGACCCCTCACTCTGCCTACCATTTAAGTTTTTCAGCCCCAAAAGTTGCTGTGATGTCACTTGCCACCCCACTTCCTGTTTTGGCCGGAAACGAAGGTCCGCGATGCGTATCTGGTACACACTGGGCTCCCGACGTGTAAAATCAGCGTGCAACCCCTGTTCTTTTAAATAAGAAAGAATTAATTTTTTCACGAAGAGTAGCGGCTTCCGTTTCGATACCTTGCAACTTCCAAACAAGTTAAGTTCTGGAGGTTGCACTGTGGGTGCAGTGATACGATATTACACCATGCCTTGTGCCACCTAAAACAAGCCAAATGATTTGCGTCATTCACATGAGGTTAATAAATCGGATGATCTATTGTTCGTAAAATAGAGCTTGTTGGTCCTGAAGAGAACACCAACAATTGGATACTGGTGTTCAAAACGCGTTAGCCTATAGAGTTCTACTTGTGGAAAAAGCTTGCTGGATTGTTGTAGATATGGCGAAATACTTACAGCATAGGTTTCGTTGTGGCTTAAAGTCTTTTTTGTGAACTATTTTATTGAAGTTTGTATATATCTGTTGTGGGTATGTAAGGTTGGATGAAGGTGAGTTTACTGGAGCGTATATGAAAGTGTTTTGTAATGTGGTGACTTTTTGGAAATGTGTATGGTTGAGGTGATGCCTTTCTAAAGAATGTGGAAGAAGGTGTGGGGTGAAATTGATTTTGATATTGTAAATGTTGAGTTTCTGCTTGTGAGTTGAGAGGAATATTTTTGTGTAAAAAAAACTTTTTTGAAAAATTACAAGTTTTGATAAAGTGATAGTGGTTATTTTTATTTTTTTATTTTTTTTATTGGCATTTAGTAATCTAAACGTACATTTATCATGTTTCGCATAAATGACTAACATATAAGTAGCAAGGTAGACCATCGTTGATATCGAGATTACGTTTACATCCTGGTCGGTGTGAATGTGGTCTGTGGTGTAGCAGGTCTGTGCCAGTTAAAGAAAAACTAGGGGGAGAACTGAACTGGGGAGTGCCATGGGGTTCTTAGTGTTTGGGTTAGGCGTATACTATGAGTCCGTTATTGCCTACTCCATCATGCAGCTACTATTCACCGAGGAGGGAGTGGATATGCGGGCTGATATGGAGTGCTGTTTAGCGTTCCTGCCGGGTGAGGATGGACCCGATGGATCTAAGGGTAGCGCGGAGGGTTGTGGAGGGGAACCTCCTTTCCTGGGAGCCTGTGCAGTGTGAGGTTATGTGGTGCCGGGGGTATTTAAATCGATGACCGGGGTCTGCGGAATCTGGGACTGTCTAAATTGGTGCAGCAGGAGCGCCCATTCTAGGGAGATTGGGACCTTACGAATACCTTTGACTTCTTCCTCCCTGATTGCATCTTCCTCGGCCGCCGCCCATTTGAGAACCGCCCCCACCCATGCCGCGATCGGAGGACCTGATGGGGCCCGCCAGTGCTTGGCTATACAGCGTTTGGCCAGTAGGTGGGCTAGGAAAACAAAGCGCATTGGTATTTTGTGTCGTTTCCTCCGTCCCAGAATGCCGAGTGCACAGCCCTCCCAAGTATTCAGATGGGACAGCCCGGTGAGATCCCTGAGAGTCGAGTGGATAAATGACCAATAGGTCTGGATGCCCGGGCAGGTCTAGAACATGTGGTAAAAGGCTGCATCCCCTGCCTGACAACGAGGGCAGAGGAAGGTCGTGTCGGGGTAGAAGCGTTGAAGGCGCGCTGGCGTTGGGTAGGCCCTATGTAGGATGTGAAATTGTATGTTCTTGAACCAAGCGTTCCTGGAAACTTTTTGGGGGAACTCTATCGCTCTGTCCCACTCGCTATCATAAAACGGTCGCCCTGCTTCCTCCTCCCAAAGGGCCCGTAGAGATCCCAGTAGCGGGGGTGTCAGTTCTCTGATCGATTTGTATAGCCATGTGGTGAGATGGTGACCCGGTCCCATTCGCAAGATTGTGTGGAGAACGGGGTGAGTGGGAGGTTCCCCTAATGTGAGATCAGAGTATGGTCGGTAGCAGCCGAGGAGTTGTCGGTGAAGCAGGAACTGTCCTGGGGGAAGTTCATATTCACCCATAAGCTGTTGGTATGGCCGGAGCTGTCCCCCTTCAAACAGTGTCTCCGCCTCGGTAATGTCTCTAGACGTCCATTCCCAAAGCATGGCAGAGGTAAATAACCCCCTATGTCTGGGCCAGCCGACTAGTGGCAGTAATGGTGTGTATGGGGGGGGCAATCTGTCGCCATACGATGTATACGCTGAATGCACTTCCGGGCTATGTCTACTTGTAGGGGTAGGTACGCGCAGGGCGGGATCCTGGTAAAAGTTGGCGACGTAACTCTGGCAGGGGTATGCGACCCGTGATTGTATGTGTTTCGAGGGTATATCTGTCTGCCGTCCAATATGAAAGGCACTGGAGCTGCGATGCTAGAAAGTAGGCTTCAAATGATGGCGCACCGAGCCCTTGTGTCGTGGGCAGCTTCAGCTTTGCCAGCGTGATCCTATGCCGCCCCTTACCCCATATTAAAGAACTGAGGAGTGTATCCAAGTCCCTGAAGAAGGAGCGAGGCGGGATTACTGGGAGGTTAGTGAAATAGTATAAAAGCCGCGGGACCAGAATCCTCTTTGCCAAAGCTACCCGACCTATCGGGGCCAGCGGGAGGCTCCGCCAGAATCCAATAGAGGACCGTATCCCTGCGAGCGCCCTGCAGTGGTTACCCTCGTATAGGTCGACTGGGGAGTGATATAGATTAATCCCGAGGTATCTGGGGCCATCTGCTGCCCACTGTAGTTTTCGGTCCCCGATCCAGACATCCTGAAAGGGGATGTCCGGGTGGAGGGGGTATACCATTGACTTGTCCCAGTTCACTTGCAGGCCCGAGGCTTCCGTGAACTCCTTGATAAAGTGATAGTGGTTATTTTTGATTAATTCAAGGTGCCAGTTTGAAAAATAAATTTGGAAATAATCATCAGTATTGGCATTCTCTTGGTTGTTGTGTAAATCTGGCTCGGCCTTACTGATTATGAGTCCATACCCTGGTTGTCTCATCGTGATGTCACTTGGGCAGTGCACATGGAAATGTACTGCAGCAAGATGGTTAAACATGCCTGTTGGAAAGTTTACCCTTGCTGACTTACCAGGCTGAAGAATCCCTGGCGAACCCATTGTTGCATTCGTAAGGAGCGTTTTGCTATAGAAATTGAGCTTGGTGAACAGAACAGTATGAAAGGATTCTTGCCAGGATATGTGAATCTCCAGTTCCACCTCCACTGCTCAGTTTTACTGAGAACGCAGTTGTCTCACCCGAGGCGCAGATAGATAACCCCTCATGTTTTTACCTTTTTTTATATCTTGCGCGTTTTTCATGTTTATTTAAAAAGACAGTCTTACAAGTGTAGAAGCCGTAATTTAAAAAAGAAAAAGCAATTACTTTGAGTCCTAGTATAAGGTTATATGAGATCAACTTAGCCCATGGGAAGAGTGGCAAAGGTGCACGAGACACGCAAGTATTTCTGTTGGACCCGGCCTCGTGGCGTGGCCCATTCCGACCCGTATCAACACCACACTTGATCCCTCACCCCGTAGTAACACCACACCTGATCCCCCACAGAACCCGGGGCTACCCCCGTCCTTCCCGACACCGGGCCCCCTCCCTACTCCATCGGCCTCGCGTCCTCCAGCGACCAGACCCTGCACCCCAGATGGCGGACCCCGACCCCAGCTCAACCCCGGCCTAGGCGCGCCATGCCGGCTGGGGGAGAAAGAGCTCCCAGTGAGCAGGAGAGGGAGGAGCAGTTTCACTCACACCTCTGGCCTCCTCTCAAGCGATGGTTTTGATCGCCCTCCGGCCACCCTGAGGGCTGGCTCCATGCCTGCTGCGTGTCTGGGATCCCTCCCGACACTGCCTTGAAAGGATCAAAGTACCGCATGGCAGGAACCTCCAACAACCGCCCCCCCCCAGGGCCAAGACCCCAGCCCGTGAGGACTCCGGACATCAAAGCGGAGCCGACCTATAACAAGGGGCGCTCTGGGACTATCGGCAGATGGACCCTGGAACGAAGAGAGCCCTGCTGAAGTGGTCACGGCTGAAAGAACATCATCACATGATCCAACAAAACTATTGGTACCTCTGTGAGCCCTGCAGACAGCGTCGCGGCTCCCCCTGGCAGAGACTGACTTCTGCCTGAACCAACTGAGCCCTGCAGACAGCGTCGCGGCTCCTCCTGGCAGAGACGGACTTCTGCCTGATACATAATAGCCCTGCTGACGCTGTCGCGGCTCCCCTCGCAACCGTGAGAATTCGAGCCCGGCAGACTTGGTCGCACTCAAGTACTATCCTGGTCCGACTGGACCCCAAAGACCGTCCCGTATCCCCCGACTCGAGGATTGAGAGCCGTGCGCCGGATACCCACCTGCATTGACCCTGATCCTAAGACTGTCCCGCTACCCCTACCTCTGAGCCCTTGCTCTACTTGTACAGACAAATCTACGGATCATAAAGGTCCCAATATTTCTAGATAAAGAATACGTGCTTCAGAATCTACGGTGTGGTGTCTCTGTGTTGCATGATATTAAATCAGCGTGTACGATCCTAGATACGAGACCCAGCCCTGAGGGGATCTCCCGCCAGTGCTCGGCTACATCTCCCGGGGAGGGTGAGTCGCAGGGCGGTCAGGTACACCTTCTGTCCTTCCTGAGGCTAGCCCTTCTAACAATTTCCATTTTGAATCAAAAACAGCACCCTTCTTACCTCTTGTAGACATTGCTGTACGTAATGCAGGCTTGTGAAGCCTAAAACCAGCAGTATTTGTTTTTACAGCCTCTATAGATAAAGATCAACATCAGCTGACCTTTATTGGACTGATACAAATGTGTGTGCGCTTGGATGTAAATAAACCTAGGGATCCACCCGTTGGTTGAGTATGTCAAGACACTCCCACAAGAGAATTTTATGTATCCCACAGCCGTGGAGAATACAAATCAGTTGTTTAAATACCCCTCACACACCAAAAGGGCCATTAGTGTCATGCTTCATCATAGGGGTCTTCCCGCCCCTCTACGGGACGGGGCGTGCTACGACCTACGTATACGCGGGAGCACTGTTATTAATGAGACGACTATGTGTAATGCGAGGGTGTGAGAGGAAGGGTCAGGAGTGGATGGAAATGTGAATTTAAAAAATACCTGGCTCTTTGGTCTAAAGAAGTTTATTATACCGTTTGAGCTGGTATTAGTAAAAATGGTGGGGGGGAGGAGGAAGTATGCCTCAATGAGCTGTGCCTCCTGATGGTGCCGACATGTTTCGAAGCTTCCCCAAGCTTCTTCAGGACCTTAAGGATCCCTTCCTAAAACTCACTGTGATGTGTTCAAATGAAAAGAGTGAATAAATCAATGTAGGAAGAAAAATAACCTCCTATGGTTAATAATGCCTAAATAGGTCTTATATGGTCCATTAACCTAGAAAACAAAAGGGAGAAAAAGCCATATGTCTCGTAGATCGAGGATCAATCCATCGTGTGTGATTAGTGATCTGAAAAAGAAGTGATCCAATAATCTCCTCTTAACGCTATTCATAACGTTATCACGTGATCTGTAGTGAAAATACTGTGTGACACATAGGCGTCGACTTTAGACAAACAAACACGTAACAAAAAGCAAACACTCTATTCAGAAACGAACTGAGTTCCTAAGTTCTAAAAATGCCCAACAACAATGGTAATCCATGTCAGTGGGAACACGTCAAAAGATAAAAACATACTTGCTGTAAAGAGAGAAAATTGCCTCTTGAGCTCGAAAACCCGGTGGTGGGATTGCCCACTCTGCTATCTATGTAGTAAACAATAAAAGAAACAGGAAAATGCCCCATCGGTCATGAAATGCTGTATCTACATTTTTCAACTCTAGGTGTCACCTTACCTTTACCTGGTTCCCCATTAATTATGTTTGGTGCCATTAACTGTATCTGCATTATTCAACTGTAGGTGTCACTGTACCTTTTCCTGGCTCCCCATTAACGACAGGAGGCCTTTTGTTGCCTCAATTAACTCCCTTGATTGCGCCGGACACTGTGCACTTACCTGGTTCCCTATTAATTATGTCTGGTGGTTTTGGCCACCTATAACGACGGGAGCCCTCTGTATCGTCTAATTACTCTCCTGAACATACTTTTCTCCCTTAATTGCCTCTCCGGGGGATTGATACGTACTTTAATACCGTATGTATTTCCTCCTTCGAGTATTTCTTCCATCGTTATGACTTCCGTTTATTTAAATGCCCACCTGTTGGCGTTTCTTTCCCGCAGTAGAAACTGATCAGGCTCCCTAGATTTATGTTTGTAGTGATTTTGTAATTCGTGTTGGGTCTCATTATTTTTACCCCTGGACTCGGCCGGCACACATCCGGTTCCGGGTCGCTGCAGACAGTGATAGCGGCTGAGCAGTCATTTTCGTCTAACCCGAACACGACCGGTTGGCTTCCGGTTCCGGGTCTTGAAACGCAGAGCTAGCGGGCTAACGCGCAATGGCGCAACCACCATTTTTGCGCGCTAATACCTTGATTGAAGGGACTATTTAAAACCACACCCGCGCGCTCAGTATTATCTAAGGAGCCGACCGGGGTGGTTGATTTGGCGGGATATTAATCCAGGGATTCGTAAGTACGGCACAGCCGGTACCTGTAGGGATTTCCTACTTCGGACCATTTCCACGCCATTTTCATGACCGATGGGGCATTTTCCTGTTTCTTCTATTTTTTACTACATAGATAGCCGAGTGGGCAATCCCAACACCCGGTTTTCGAGCTCAAGAGGCAATTTTCTCTCTTTACAGCAAGTATGTTATCTTTTGACGTGTTCCCTCTGACATGGATTACCATTGTTGTTGGGCATTTTTAGAACTTAGGAACTCAGTTCGTTTCTGAATAGTGTGTGCTTTTTGTTACGTGTTTGTTTGTCTAAAGTCGATGTCTGTGTCACACAGTATTTTCACTACAGATCACGTGATAACGTTATGAATAGCGTTAAGAGGAGATTATTGGATCACTTCTTTTTCAGATCACTAATCACACACGATTGATTGATCCTCAATCTACGTGACGTATGGCTTTTTCTCCCTTTTGTTTTCTAGGTTAATGGACCATATAAGACCTATTTAGTCATTATTAACCATAGGAGGTTATTTTTCTTCCTACATTGATTTATTCACTCTTTTCATTTGAACACATCACAGTGAGTTTTAGGAAGGGATCCTTAAGGTCCTGAAGAAGAAGCTTGGGGAAGCTTCGAAGCACTGGCAGAAAACATTAAAAAAAGCATTCATATGGTCTGATCGCGGGCGCACTCAGCAGTCCCCTTGGGGCACTAGTAGACATCCACTTTTGAGCTGCCTCCTTGTTTAATCTTTCCGCTAATCTTGTATGAGATAAGTTTGAAGGAGGAACCGTAGCCTTTCACTTTATTCTTCCTGCAGTCCTATTTGCCATCTTGTGATTTGCTTACAGGGGAGAGCTGCCGGCTATTGCAGAGTTTATTTCTCTTGGTTTTTTAGGAGAGGAGGGTGTGATTCCTTGCATCTTTCCATAATCATTCTCACAGGGTCTAGGGCAATTGCATTGCAATTGGTAAAGTATTGTTCTGATCACGCTACAGCAATTTACATTTGTTCAAGTAACAGCATTACGTATTTTTTCCTATTATAAAATGGCGCCCATCTTATGCCTGCAATAAGAATAGGATGTTCATGGTTTGTATTCATTTATGTAGCCAATGGCATACACACAGCTTGTTTTATTTTTGATGTAAAGCAACTCAATCTTTGCACCCCTTGTAACGTTGTGTGTAAATATTATGCACACAAACGTATTAACCCCTTCAGCGCGGCGCGGATCACCGCGCTGTGCTGAAGGGTTCGTGCGCGGGCGGGGCCATGACGGAGCGGTTCCGTCATCCGCACAGCGCAACCGATACGCATGACGGAACTGCTCCGTCGTGCGCATCGAAAGGGTTAAGGCAGGTCAATGCCCTCGCTGCAACACATGCTCCTTTAAAGCTGCTGGACTGTTTTGTTGTCTCTTTTTACAGCAGACACAGTTGGGTTGCTGCTTGAGTAGAGAGCGCCACATTTTTCAGTACTTTCCTGGTGTGGCTGCTGAATGTTTTTGTCTGTTAGAAGGCGATCCCAGGGGAGACAGGGAGGTTACCTGAACACCCTGAGACCTACCCTCGGGGTAACGTAGCCGGGCACTGGCGGGAGACTCCTCAGGGGAAGAGTCTCATATCTAGGATCGCACACACGGCACCACACGACAGAGACACCACATGGTAGGTTCTTGGGAACAGGTCCTTTATCTACTCAGCTACATCGGATCTTCATGATCACCAAGATGGATATGTACAAATAGAGCACAGGCTCAGAGAGTCTCGGTAGGGAAAAGGGGGTAGCGGGACAGTCTTTGGGGATCCGGATCAAATGCAGGGGCGTACCCAACGCACAGCTCACAATCCTCGAGCCGGGGGATACGCTGCGGTCCAGCTGGACCGAGGGAGTCTTTAGGAGCCGCGAGTCCCTCAACAGGGCTCAAGCACAAGGTCGGAGGTCTTACGATCTTCAGGGGAGCCGCCAGTCACTCTTTTTTTGTAAAGCGAAAACCTCAGATACCATTGATCACACTTTTTACTTGTCTCAGCAAGCCTATTTATTGACTGCGAGTATTTATCTCTTTTGTACAAAACTTAAATTCTTTGAAGCAAAAAGAACACTTCTTCACTGTGTCAAGTACATGTCCTTTACATAAAACATGCACAAAACTTTATGCAAACATTGAGAGATTACTTTACATATGATACACTAACTAAATGACGAATCTACAAATATAGACAAAACATGAGGAAATTATATCTCTACAGCACTCAGATATCCCTCTTTTTTGTAAAACGTGGGAACTCAAACTTGTTTTTGCCTCTACGTAAATTACTTTCTGGTCCTCTGCAGGGTCAGAGAGCAGTATTCAAAGTCCGTTATGTGGGCATTGATTAGATGTATTGCTTTTGTTCTCCTGGGGACGAAGGTGTCTGATTGCTATCCCAAGTAAGTCTAGTTATCTGTTAGCCGACGCGTTTCGACCTGTGGTAAAAGTGGACCTGTGTTTTATTCAAGAGGTCTTCATCAGGGCTCATGTGTGGTTCCGAATGGACATCTTTCTCGTACTACCAGTTGTAGATTACTGGCGTCTTCTTTTGCCTATTGGCTTAATTCGATGGGGAAGGGGAAACTGGAATATGGTTCTGATCCCTTCTTGCTTTGGGCTGTTGAAGTCCCTTATTTATTCATTCGCTCGTGAGAACCAACTCGTCTTATGTTCTGTTTTTCCTCGACTGCTTCTCCCGCTTCCTGATTGGTCTTTCCCTTAGCTGTATCTTCTGCCACTGGAAATCGTTCACTCAGCAGGGCTCAAGCACAAGTTCGGAGGTCTTACGATCTTCAGGGGAGCCGCGAGTCACTCAGCAGGGCTCAGGTGTTCCAAGGTTGCAAGGGAGCCGCGACCACGTCAGCAGGGCTCTCGTCGTTCCAGAGTCGAATCTGCCAGATAGTCCCAGAGCACCCCTTGTTATAGGTCAACTCCTCTTTGATGTCCGGGGTCCGTGTAGGCAGGGTCTTAGCTCCTGGGGGCCGCTCGCTGGAGTTTCCTGCCATGTTGTCCTTTGATCCTTTTCAGGGCCGGGTCGGGAGGAGTCCCAGGCACCCAGCAGGCGTGGAGCCAGCCCTCAGGGAGGCCGGAGGGCCGATCTAAACCCATTTCCCGAGGGAAGGCCAGAGGTGCGATGGAAACTGCTCCTCCCTCTCTCACT
Organism: Triturus cristatus; assembly: GCF_964204655.1. Classification (NCBI taxonomy): domain Eukaryota; kingdom Metazoa; phylum Chordata; class Amphibia; order Caudata; family Salamandridae; genus Triturus; species Triturus cristatus. The sequence continues at coordinate 199,012,890 of NC_140582.1, forward strand.
CCATGGGAGCGCGATGTTCCCCAGCCTGGGCGGCGCCACTAGATCTGGGTTGTGCTGGGGCCGGGCGGCCATCGTAGGTGCATGAAGTGGGCACGCGGGCCCTGTGGTGCTGGGAAGATGGAGGGCACGGACAGGGAAGTCCGGGTCGGGTGTATGTGGGTCCTGGCGGGCAGGACTGGCTAGGCCGTGTACTGCGGGACTGAATGAGGTGTACGGGTCAGGGGGTGTGGCTCGGGGTCAGGTATGGCCATTCCACAAGGCCGGGTCTAACAGTATCCCTATAGTTTTATGTAGTGATGACTGCGAGGCTTCTATGACTATCCAGCAAAGCTTAACATACTGCTTTATTGTGTAGATTTGTATATATTTTGTTAGGCTCCTTACTTTGTGAAACTCACAAGTACCTTCAACATGTCAGCCCCAAACCGAATGCTCAGCACCCAGTGTCCTGTTGGCATCACCACCACGTGAAGCCAAAGCATTTACCTTCCTTTCCTTGTAACCTATTTCTTAGTTCTCCAGCTCCGCGAGGTCATGCGAATGGCAAAAGCGCTATGCGAATATAATTCCACTGCAAACAAAAAAAGTAAACTAGCATCAGCAGTGCATAGATCTCGCATTTGCAAGAGTTTAAGCTATTGCTATTGTAAATGACAATGCCTTTTATGTGTTTACAGTACCTGCAAACAAACTCTTTGATGTGAAGATGTAGAATCTGTTTCTTACTGAATAAGTTAGTTGTATTAGTGCAGGTGTTGTCAGTCGTTGGTCTCCCAAGGGCCACTGATCAGGAGCTGTTGAGGTAAGGAATTCCTTAGGGGGCTGCCTTTATTGTTTATAATAAGCACCCTGACATGCAGCGAGACATTTAGGCTTCACAGATGCACAACATGTACCCATAAATAGGTACAGTGTTTATTCAAGTTGTAAGCATTGTTACAATTATCTAGTGCTGATGGGCTTCCATCATTGCCCTCTCTCCCCTCCCTTCTCCACCAGAAGAAAAGCAGTAGGCCTTGCCTCAGAGTGGGATTTCATAGGAAATATTGTCTCCATGATCTTCCCAACTATTCTGACTAGTACAAACGTACATCTTGTGCAATCCATTTTACTTGCGGCTACTGAAAGGCATTTAGGAAAACCCTGTGCAATATTACGAAAGCAATGCAACATAAGAAAAATAATCAGGTGATGTGGATTAACAATTAAAAAAAAAACAAAAAAAAAAACGTTGGTTACTCAAATATAGGCATGGGTCATTGACAAGGCTATCACTGCAAGGCAGGATTGTTCCTAGAATTGACAATGACCTGATTAAAAAAAAAAGCTTTGGCAAAACCAATCGTGCTAGTTTGCATTTAAGAAAGTTTGCTTTAGTGGAAAGGAAAAAGGACTTTCTGTATACATTGCATATGTGAGGTAAAAAAAAGTTTGTATCAATGTACTTTCAGGATGTAAAGTCCCCAGTGCACTGCAATGCAAATGCCAATGGAGGCGGAATGATGCACAAAACAGCCAAAAACATGAGCTGATATGGTAATACACCTGTGGAGTGCAGCCGAACCCCACACTCTGTGTACATACTAAATAATTGTTAACAGTAGATAATGCAGACATCCAGCATTCAAACTAATCCTCAAAATAGACTAAATGCTTAAAGTGGGATAGTCAAATCAATGGAGAGGTCAGCAGTCTCCTCATGGCTCATCTTTTGTAGGAGTGCAGCATAAGGCTCACCCTCAACCACAATTTGTGTGAAAAGTGGATAGTTTGACACGGTCAGTGCCCCTTTGAACAACAGTCCTTTTGGCAAGGGGGGCGGGGGGGTTGGAGACCAGCCTACAGCAATGCCTATAAGTATTTTAGTAGTTTACTCGCTGATTAGGGTTATTTTTTTAGGTCACACCTACTCTGGTTGCGCTGACCACTTGTGAACTACCCCAAATATTTACAGTGGGTTTAGAGCACTCCAATTGCTTCCATTTGTTGACATTGTTACTCTTGCCCCAGGGTCAAGGATACCCTGAAAGAACACCCTCAGCGGTACTAAGGCGGCCGGGTGCAAAGTGTTGAGGCCCAATACTATCCAGTGGGGCATACGTGGCCTCCGGTTGACGGCTGCTCACAGGCACGCCATTTAGATGTGGCAGCAAAGCTTCTACGGTTTAGCTTAGGGCAAAGGGGGCTCCGAGGTAGCACACAAGGTGCACCCACAGCGGCACAGGGGCGGCTGGGTGCAGAGTGCTGATGTGGTGTAGGGTGTCCTGTTTTCAATGGGAGATGCCGGTTTTGGATTTTGGCTGCAGGTTCGGTCCAGGAAGTCTTCTGGGAGGAACCAACAGCTGGGCAGGTAAGTTGGCGGACTCTGGAATGTAGGTGTACCTCAGGTCCTCCCACTTGTCCATTGCCTGCCCCACCCACTGCCTGCCTCACCCACACCCACCCACCACCTGCCCCACCCACCACCTGCCCCACCCACCACCTGCCCCACCCACCACCTGCCCCACCCACCACCTGCCCCACCCACCACCTGCCCCACCCACCACCTGCCCCACCCACCCGTTGCCTGCCCCACCCGTTGCCTACCCCACCGACCCATTGCCTGCCCCACCCACATCTACCCACCCAGCCGGATGGGGGGGGTTCCTTAAGCGGGCGTATTTCACCATACCAGGCCACTCGGGCTGGTTTGGGTGGGGGGGGGGGGTCTCCGTACAGAGGCTGCAGGTGACGTCAGAGAGTCCTGGAGGGTTCAACACATGGTGTACTCAGAATCTGGAGTGCTGGGGGATCTCGATGGGACACTGACTCGGGCCATATTCATCGGGTGCAGTGGTGATTCCAGGTGTCTGGTTTCTTTCACCTCAGCAGGCTCTGAGTCTTTCTTTGAAAATTCATTTGAACAGAGCTGCTGTTCACAGGAGATCCGGTCTTTGTTAGAGGCAGTCAGACGTCCCAGGGGTTCTGGAGGTCGCTGGCTGCAGGACAGGGCAATTTTTGGCGCAGGATCTCCGGAAGCTACAGACTGGCTGGTAGGGCTGGAGCCAAGTCAGTTTTTCTCTGCGGTCTCCTCTGCTGGGCGGCTTCTTTTGTCCTTCGGTGGTTGTGGGAATCTTCCTTCTTGGTTCAGGGCTGCCCCCTAAATGCTGTATTTAGGGGGTGTTTTAGGGGTCTCTAGGTCCATAGCCCCTGGGCTACTAGTGACCTTAGGGTGACTACACGCTCTGTGTACTCACCCCATGTGGGGGAGTGGGCACAATCCCTTATCTTGATTGGAAAGTGCCTGCTATCTCCAAGATGGCGGGCACTGAAGAGTGGGTTTCACCTTGCCTCCCTCATCTAAGGGATGGGGTTGGCACATGTGGGCACACCTTCTGGGCTGCTCCAATTTTTCCTGCCTTCCTGCCAAAAAGGGGGTGAGACAGGTGGGGAGCCTGCTCCTGATAGCAGGAGAGGTTGGGGTTGTGTTACAAAGGCAGCAAGGCCTGTGAAACTCCCTGCCACAGATGGATCTCCCCGGCCTGGGGGAGGTCTGAACACCTCTGCCTAGGAAAGGCTTTGTTTCTGGGCCCAGGGAGCAAAGGTTCCCACCCACAGGTCCAGAAACATGTCTCATGGTGGCAGGCTGGTGTTTACCAGTCAGAGACCCCACCAGAGGCTGGTCGTTTTTCAGGGAGCATCTCTAAGATGTATTGTATAATAAATCCTACATTGGCATCAGTGTGGCTTTATTATGCTGAAATGTTTGCTACCAAACATCCCAGAATTCAGTAAAGCCATTATGGTGCTGTTGAGTTCGTACTGACAAACTCCCAGACTGTATACTTTTATGGCTTTACTGCGCTTACAATGTCTAAGAATGGACTTGACTCTGTAGGGCATGGGTACTCACAAACTTTCTCGCGGGGGCCTAATTTACAATGTGGTTTGAAGCGGAGGGCTGCACCAGTGGGGGCGGGGTCAGTGAGGGGGGGGGGTCTAGAGCAAAAACAAGCATTTGCAATGCAATAGGTCTCGCCTTTACATGAGTTCGAGGCATGTTGGCTGCTGAATTCATATCTGTGCATAGATCGCCGCCTAGTGTTGGGTCCGGATGATTGCACATTGTTGTCCTGGAAGAGTCTTCGAAGTATCACGAGATAGGTGGCTCCTCACCTGGACTACAGTGTGCATGGGCATCCCCTCCATCCTTAATTGTTTTTTTCCGCCATTGGGTTTGGATGTCCTAATCTTAGCTCTTTGAGTATTTAGGAAAACGTTATTTTTGTCAAGCCAAAAGGCTTTTAAACTCGTCCGTATTGTTTTCGTTCGGTGCCAAGTATTTTTCTACAGTTGATTCTCTAGAAAAGCATCGAAGTTAGCCGTTTGACCTTCGACGCCAGAGGCCCGATCGAGATCGACGATGGAAACATCAAATTACCCCTTTAAGCGTTGCCCTCTTTGCAACGCTAAGTATGCTCGCTTCGACGTGCACCCCGTGTGCAATAAATGCCTCTCTCCAACACACGACGAAGCCACCTGTATGGCGTGTTCCAGGTTCCGATCGAAGAAAACTCTTCGCATTCGTCGAGCAGCTCGGCTCGAGGCGCAGATAGCGGCGCCAAACCCGGACAACATCTTCGGGACCGAAGATGAAGAAGTCGTGGACCTTGAAGTTCTGGAGGGACTATCGGATACGGATTCGGAGCGTGAATCCAACTATGAAGCCGAAGACGACCGTATCGTAGATGTCGAGGAAGATTATGCCGTCGATAAGGTAGGAGACGACGAAGAGGCCCTTGGGGCCGAGGAAGATGGCTCGGAAGATGAGCTAGGCCCACGTGTCGGTGCAAGGCTTGAAGAGGCACTCGATAAGGCTGAGGTCGAGGGATCGCCACACGGCCTTACCCGAGATCTTTCCTCTCGTTCTACAGCCCCGCTTCAAAGCCCGGCTTCGAACTATCCTACGGAGCCATCGGTCTCGAAAGCGCCATCATCCGTTCAAGGAAAACAGAAACTGAAGGCACAGGCACCGAAATCGAAACCGAAAGAGAAAATGACTCTCAGCGGCGACAAGGCCTCTAAGCCGTCGGAGCCGAAGACACAAAAAACGGCACCTAAGACTTCGGTCAAGGTGGTTGAGCCGAGAAAATCGGCGTCGAGGATCGTCGATACGGGAAAAAAGGGCAACCCTCAAGAGCCAAGCCCTTCCAATCCTCGTGCCGAGAAACAAACGTCTGGTACGGGGCTCGATGTCAACCAAGGACGGTCTCGAAGGACCATGTCAAGTCCACGACACCGTCCCCCTTCGTAAAGAAGTCGGTGTCGGAGTCGTTATTACGCATCCAAGACCGGGCTTCGATGCTCACCGCGACAACAGCCCCGCAGCCGAACACGGCCTGCACGGTTCAGACCGTGTCGACTCACATAAAGTTCGGATTACCACCGGCGGTGCGACCAAAGATGTTCGACGCACAAAAGGGTCCCACACCGACGAAAGGTGTCGACCCGAAGAACGCTGTTGAAGCGCCAAAAGGGGTGTCAATGGAACAAACGACTGTTGAAGTACCTCAAGAAGATGAGGAGCCGAGGCAGTTTATCTCTTCAGGGACTGGTAAACTTTCACTACATAAAAGAAAGATAGTGCCAGAGAACCCTATGGAACCATACAGAATTCCATTAAAGAAACAATAAACCACGTCACCAGTTCTTCTGGAACATGTTCAGGATTATAGACAGGAGCCTCAATCATTCTCACCCACACAGTCTGATGTGGATGCAGGAGATTACGGTGCTGATGACAGCACTTATCCATTGACCACTGACCCTGACGACCAAAACCAACCTTGGGCGGACACTATTGGTGCGGGGGACCTGCATACTGCTCCAGACACACAAGCATATGAGGTGAAAACATCTCCAACTGAAGATGCTGCTGCCTTCAATGCATTGAGAGAGCAGCTGAGAACCATGATGTACAGCTCCACACTGATCCTATTGAGGATGATTTTCTGATGGATACCTTCTCTACCTCAGAAAGATCTGTTAAAACTCTGCCCATGCTCAAAGGTGTCCTAAAACAAGCTAATGACATTTTTAAGGAGCCCACGAGGGCAAGAGTAATGAACCCTAGGATTGAGAAAAGGTATAGGCCAGCTCCTGTGGACCCTACCTACATAAGAGGCCAGCTGCCTTTTGGACTCGTTGGTGGTTTCCAATGCTCGGAAGAGGGCCAACTCACAGACAACGGGTGATGCTCCTCCCCCTGACAAGGAGTCTAAGGTCTTGGAAACATCAGGAAAGAGAGTTGCTGCACAGGCAGCTAACATTTGGAGGATTGCCAACACTCAGGCACTTCTTGCTAGGTATGACAGGGCGCATTACGATACCCTATAGACACTACTACAGCACCTCCCAGATCAATATAAGGAAGGAGCAGAGTCACTGATTAGAGAAGGAAAGCTCATAAGCAACGCTTCCATTAAGTGTGCTCTTGACGCAGCTGACACTGCAGCTAGGGCTATTAACACCAGCGTCATGTTACGACGACATGCTTGGTTAAGAATTTCCGCATTCAAACCAGAGATACAAACAACTATACTCAATCAACCTGTCAACCCTCACTCCCTCTTTGGCCCAGAGGTTGACACCACCCTAGAGAAAATCAAAAAAGATACAGAGACTGCAAAGTCTATGGGGGCTCTGCAATCACAGCAGTTTAGGAGTGGGTCCTTTCGTCGCTCTACCAACAGGGGACCATCTAGAGGCCAGAACTCACAGCAGTCGCAGTACACTAAACAAGGTACGCAGACCAACTATAATAAAAATCACAGAGGTGGATACCGTGGCAACAACGTCAAGGGTAGAGGCCGTGGAAACAGCTCCAGGTCCTCCGCCACCACCAAACATTGACGCATTGTCACTGCCCCCCGACCACGTAACACCTGTCGGGGGGAGACTCCAACAGTTCCTGCCGGTCTGGAAATCCATCACCACGGACAGGTGGGTGAGAGAAATTGTCCAGTACGGTTATTGTCTAGAGCTCACATCCACGCCACCAAACATACCACCAAGACACCGTCCTATGTCCGCAGAGCACTTGCACTTATTGCACCAGGAAGTGCTCAGTATGCTCCACAAAGGAGCCATAGAACTAGTGCCTGTACAAGACCAAGGATCAGGTGTACTCACTTAATTTTCTGATCCCCAAAAAGGATGGGTCTCTCAGACCCATACTGGACCTCAGACCTCTGAACCGTTACATTCTGTCAGAGCATTTTCACATGCTCACCCTGCAGCAGGTGCTGCCGTTGCTCAGTCAGGGAGACTTTCTCGCAACCCTAGATCTAAAAGATGAGTATTTCCATATACCCATACACCCGTCACACAGAAAATATCTCAGGTGCACTCTTCAAGATCAACATTACCAGTTCAAGGTCCTCCCTTTCTGAGTAACAACGGCACCAAGGGTGTTCACCAAGTGCCTAGCAACCGTGGCAGCACACTTAAGGAGACAGCATATACACGTCTATCCTTATCTGGACGACTGGCTTATCCAGGCAAAGTCCGCCCGGCAGTGTGCCAGCCACGTCTCCCACACCATTCACCTTCTTCACAGCCTGGGATTCTCACTAAATTATCCAAAGTCCCACCTTCAACCCGCCCACGTACGGCAGTACCTAGGCGCGACCATAGACACTCTGGCGACCACGGCACAACCCAATTCCTTGAGGATCCACAGCTTGCAGTTGCTAATAAAAAAGTTCAGACCTCAACACTCCCTACCGGCCCGAGTGTTTATGCAGTTGATAGGCATGATGGCTTTTTGCATGTTCATAGTCCCGCACGCGAGACTACATATGCGCTCGCTTCAGGAGTGCTTAGCACGTCAGTGGAATCCGACTCAAGGACAGTTGAAAGACCTAGTGTTGGTGAGCGGTCGGGCATACAACTCTCTGCATTGGTGGAATCCACAAAACCTTTGCAAGGGCCGACCGTTCCAAGAGCCTATTCCACAAATAATACTGACAGCGGACGCCTCTCTCCAGGGATGGGGAGCTCATGTACTCAATTACACAGTGCAGGGACTATGGACAACACAGCAAAAGAAGATGCACATCAACCTTCTGGAACTGATGGCAATCTTCCTGGCAATGAAGGCATTCAAGGTACACTTGTGCAACAAAGTCGTGTTGATCCGGACGGACAACATGACTGCCATGTACTACATACAGAATCAGGGAGCAACACACTCTCCACAGTTGTCTCATCTGGCTCAGAGCATGTGGAAGTGGGCCATTCAGAGGAACATATTCCTCATGGCGGAACACCTCCCGGGCAAGGACAACCAGATGGCGGATCTGCTCAGCAGACACAGCCACCAAATGCACGAGTGGGAGCTACATCCGTCAGTACTCCAACCGTACTTCCAGCAGTGGGGTCATCCAGAGATAGACCTATGCGCCACAGGGGAGAACGCAAAATGCCAAAGCTTTGCCGCCAGGTTCCCGCATCCACAGTCGCAGGGCAATGCGATATGGATGAACTGGTCAGGCAGATTTGCATACGCTTTTCCCCCAGCACCATTAATACCGCTAGTGGCACGCAAACTGAGGCAACACTCACTGACGCTCGTCCTGGTTGCTCCCACGTGGGCACGCCAGCCATGGTACACCACGTTTCTAGAACTCTCCGTGGTACCGCATCAAAGACTGCGGCTGACGCCCAGGCTTTTAACCCAAAGCCATGGCGCAATTCAGCACCCAGATCCGCAACAGCTAAGCCTAGCGATCTGGCTCCTGAGATCTTAGAATTTGGCTACCTCAACTTGCCTCCAGAATGTATGAATATCATCAAAGAGGCAAGACGACCCACGACCAGAGCCTGCTATGCGGCTAAGTGGAAAAGATTTGTCATTTATTGTAAAAATAATGACATCAATCCGCTGGATGCATCAACTCAGAACATTATCTGTTATCTATTACACTTATACAGATGCAATCTGGCATAAAATTCCATCTGTATACATATAACCGCACTGGCAGCTTACCTTCAGAACAGGCAGCACCTCTCACTGTTCAGAGTGCCTGCCATCAAAGCCTTCTTGGAGGGACTCAAACGAGTGATTCCTCCTACACACCCACCTTCACCAGTCTGGAATCTAAATGTGGTCCTCACCAGACTCATGGGATCACCTTTTGAACCTCTACACTCCTGTGAGATTCAATTTCTAACCTGGAAGGTAGCTTTCCTAATAGCCATTACTTCACTCAGAAGAGTTAGTGAACTCCAGGCACAAACCATTCAAGAGCCATTTATACAGGTTCATGCAAACCGGGTCGTACTACGCACCAACCCTACATTTATGCCCAAGGTGATATCGCAGTTCCATATGACCAATCCATAGAACTGCCGGTGTTTTATCCTAATCCTATGAATGTAGCAGAGAGAATGTTCCACACACTTGATGTCAAAAGAGCTCTCATGTACTATATTGACAGAACACAGACTTTCAGGAAGACAAAACAACTGTTTGTTGCCTTTTCTCCACAGCACAAAGGCAACCCCATTTCCAAAGCAGGAATAGCTCGGTGGATCGTTAAGTGTATACAGATTTGCTATGAAAAAGCTAAGCGCACACTAACGATTCCTCCAAGAGCCCACTCCACACGAAAGTTAGGGGCCTCCATGGCTTTCCTAGGGAATATTCCTTTACAGGAGATATGTAGAGCAGCCACATGGTCCACTATACATACATTTACAAAACACTACTGTGTAGATGTACACTCAAGACAGCAGGCAGCTGTAGGACAGGCTGTTCTCAAAACTCTTTTTCAGACTGCTGCAGCTGGCACGAGCAGCCGCCGCTAAATGGAGGGACTGCTATATAATCTATGCACAGATATGAATTCAGCAGCCCACATGCCTTGAACCGAATATGCTACTTACCAGTATGCGTCTGTTCTTGGCATGTTTGCTGCTGACATTCATATCGCCCACCCTCCTCCCCGGCGCCTGTAGCAGCTGTAGCATTCAGTAATTACTAGTTAGCATGGTCATCATTCACTATATGACACTCCATTTCTGCCACAATGGCGAAAAACAATCTAAGGATGGAGGGGATGCCCATGCGCACTGTAGTCCAGGGGAGGAGCCACCTATCTCGCGATACTTCGAAGACTCTTCCAGGACAACAATATGCAATCATCCGGACCCAACACTAGGCGGCGATCTATGCACAGATATGAATGTCAGCAGCCCTACATGCCAAGAACAGATGCATACTGGTAAGTAGCATATTCGGTTTAAGCGATTGGCATTGTAAATGACAATGCCTTTTATTTATGTTTTAAAAACCAAAACATAAATAAAATGCATTAATAATGTCAATTGCTCAAACTTGCGTAAATGTGAGACCTATTGCATTGCAAATGCTTGTTATTAATGAAGTGAAAAGCCCATAGGCCTCCCTTATATAAAATGACATTCTTTTATTCTGTGTCTGGTATAGTAAGGGGATATTGTGAGCATGGGGTCCAGGACCCACTAGGAATGTAGTGCCATAAGGGCGTCATGGGGCAGGGGGGGTGTATGTGCGCGTAATGTGCTATTTATTTTTAAAAGCAATTAATATACAATGTTTTACTGAGTTTTTCCATGCCTACAAACTGTGATTTCTAGCCCACACCACCTCCCACCGACGCGCTCATGCACGCACCCACAACTTCACACACACTGACTCATGCTTGCACATACGCTGACACACCTACATTTTGCACACACACGGACTCATGGTTGTACTACACACACATATACACACACACACAGACACACCTACAGCTTGGCACAGCCAGGACACTCACACGCTGCTCCGCACACACACACACACACACACACACACACACACACACACACACACACACAGGCAGGCGAGCTGTTGGACCCGGCCTCGTGTCGTGGCCCATTCAGACCCGTAGCGACACCAGACTAACCTCTACACCCCACACGACCCTGACTAACACAGCCTACCCGACCCAGAACCCGGGGTCACCCCCCGTCCTCCCCTCCATCTTCCCGACACCGGGCACCCTTCCCCTTTCATCGGCCTCGCGGCCTCCAGTGACCCGGCCCAGTACCCCAGATGGCCGCCCTCGATCCAAGCGCAACCCCTGCCTAGCCACGCCATACTGGCTGGGGGGAGAGAGAGCTCCTGGTGAGTAGGAGAGGGAGGAGTAGTTTCATTCACACCTGGCCTCTTCCCAAGAGATAGTTTCGATCGCCCCTCCGGCCACCCTGAGGGCTGGCTCCACGCCTGCTGCGTGCCTGGGATCCCTCCCGACCCTGCTTTGAAAGGATCAAAGGGCCGCGGGGGGCAAGGACCCCCAACAACCGACCCCCAGGCGCTAAGACCCCTGCCCGTGAGGACTCCGGACATCAAAGAGGAGTCGACCTATAACAAGGGGCGCCCTGGGACCCTTGGCTGTTGAATCCTGGAACAGAACAAGCCCAGCTGACGTGGTCGCGGCTGAAGAACATCCTTCCAAAATCCGACGGAACTCTTGGAACCTCGGTGAGCCCTGCAGACAGCGTCGCAGCTCCCCCTGGCAGAGACGGACTTCTGCCTAAAAACATTCGAGCCCTGCTGACGTGGTCGCGGCTCACCTTGCACCCTAGAGAACTCTGAGCCCTGCTGAGTGACTCGCGGCTCCTGAAAGATTGTCCGACACCCAGTCTCGAGCCCTGCAGATTTGGGACACACTCAAGAGACATTCCGGTCCGGCTAGGCCCCAAAGATCATCTCGTATCCCCCAGGTCGAGGATTGAGAGCCGTGCGCCGGATACGCTCCCGCATTGACCCAGAGCCTAAGACTGTCCCGCTACCCCTACCCCAACCGAGACTTTGTGAGCCCTTGCTCTACTTGTATATACGCCTCTGCGGATCATAAAGATCCTGATATCTCTAGATAAAGCATACGTACTCCAGAATCTACGGTATGGTGTCTCTGTGTTGCCTGGTACTAAATCAGCGTGTACGATCCTAGGTACGAGACCCAGCCCTGAGGGGGTCTCCGGCCGGTGCTCGGCTACTTCTCCCGGAAGGGTGAGGCGCAGGGGGGTCAGGTACCTATTCTGTCCGTCCCTGAGGCTAGCCTTTCTAACACTGGTGGCAAGCGACCGGGTCCGAGCCCACAATCTAGAGATCGTACAACGAACGGCTGACGCACTACCGAACAAAGACGACAGAAGAAACCACCATGAGCACCACTGAAACCGACGTGAGTGCTACGTTTTGTGTACAGCGATTAGAAGAATACACACACAAGGAGCTGAAACAATTTTGCAAACAACGAAAGATCGCTACCACTGGTCTGAACACCAAGGAAGACATGCAACAAGCCCTGAAAGCCTGGGTGGAGTCCGGAGCCTCCCTTCCCCGACTGGACGACGTCGGTGAGGAGACAGAGCGGGCGGACGAGCTCAGGAACTTCCCGAGAACAAGCAATAACCCCCAAGCGCAAAGCAACGCAGCGAGTGGGGGCTGGTCCCCGGAAGACGTCACAGACAGGGAAAGGGACCGAAGTCATTAACTAGAAATGGCCAAACTGAAAATAGACGGCGAGATAAGGCTAGCTGAAAAAAAGCTAGCAGTGGAACAACTCTGAGTACAAGGAGAGCTAGAAGAAAAGAAGTTGCAACGGGAGCACGAGGAAAAAAAACTTCAGCTTGAGCGCAGCTTGAAAGAAATAGAGTTCCGAGCAAGGAGCGAGGGAGCTCGACCCTCGGGGGGGGCCAGGAACCCGCACCCCTGGGGGAACCGAAAGTCCACATCCCTAAGGATGTGGTCAAGGAGTAGTATCGAAATGATGACATCCAGCAGTGGTTCAAAGCCTACGAGGTAGCCATGACCTCCCACCGCGTCCCCCAGAAGGACTGGGGGGCCGGGTTGTGGGGGCGATTCCTGAGCGAAGGACGAGACGCCCTCCTCGACCTACCGGCCTCTATGCAAACCTCCTACAGCCACATGAAGGAGGCCCTCCTCACGAAATACGGCCTCACCCCCGAAATGTATCTGCAGCGGTTCCGGGACTGCCGAAAGATCCCAGGCACCACCTGGGTGGAATACGTGAACTTTTACAGCCGGGCGCTGGAAGGGTGGATCAAGGGCAGCAAGGTAACCACCTTCGAAGAATTGACCGACCTCATTGCCTGGGAACACTTGTCCACAAACTGTTTTGTAGAACTACGCCAGCCCCTGCTCGACAGCAAGCTCGCAGACCCGAGGAAGTGGGCCGTCGAAGCAGATCGCTGGGTAAACACCCGGGTCCCCCGGAACCCCGTCGGGTACTACCCCCGCAGCCATCAAGGACCTCCACGTCAGAGAGGGGGGAGAAATCAAGGGAAACAGAGGGAGTTTCCATCCGGGCCCCCGCGTAGCCCCCCCGAGGAACCCACCCCCGGGGTTCCCTGCTCCTCCGCCAGGCAGTGCCGCCACCCCAGACAGACTAGGACCCCGGGTGAATATCCCATGTTTCCGCTGTCAACGGCTAGGGCATTACGCCAGCGACCCTCAGTGCCCCATGGCCCAGAAACCCCCCATGACAGCTCCCCCAGCCCGACACATGGCCACCGTGACCCTAGGGGAGGAGTTTGAGGACCCCGGGGGATGGGAACCTGCAGCCATGGCCCTGGTCTCTCTAGGAGATCGAGATATGATTCCTGGGGCACCCCTACCCGCAAACACCAAGAAGTATCGCCAGCTAGTAAAGGTTAACGGCCTCCCGGTGGAGGCCCTTCGCGACACCGGGGCGAGCATCACTGGTGTCCTCAGCCTCTTAGTCCAGGCGGACCAGATCATCCCAAATGTCTTTTGCCCTGTGATAGCTTCCGACAATACTGAGAGTTTGTGTAAGGTGTCCTTGGTACCATTCGAATAGGGAGGGGGGGGGGGGGGGAGGGGGAGTAACTGGAACATTACGGGTAGCTGTCCGAACCGCACAACCTGTAGACTGCCTCCTGGGAAACGACCTGGAAAGTTCCCTCTGGAGACAGGTCGAGCGCAAGACCCACCTCGGGATGATGGGACTGCCAGAATGGGTGTACGCAACCACCCGATCCATGGCGGCCCGACTACCCTCCCCGCGCGGGAGTCGAGGACGAAACTTCCAGCACCACCTCCATTGACCAAACCAGAGACGATACTGTTGAACCTCACGCCCTATCCCCAGGAGAAGAGCCCCTCACCGACGACGGGCTCGTCCAGCCCGACCATGCGCAGATCATGGAGTTGGGTGATCTGCCCGAGTTGGCCCAGTGGCGCCACGAAGGGGGCCCCTCCCGAGAGGAGTTCTGCAGAGAACAAGCAACCTGTCCTTCCCTGGTCGGACCCCGGCAGCAGGCCGCCGCCCAAGCCGCGGGCGACCAAACAGTAACCCACTTATTGTATTGGGAGAATGACCTCCTGTATAGCGAACAGCGGGCTGCCGAGCTAGGATCAGCTCGGGTGCTGGTGGTCCCCCTACACTTTCGAGACTTCCTCCTGGGCTTGGCCCATGATGTACCCCTGGCCGGCCACTTGGGCCAGGACAAGACCTACCACCGCCTAGTAACGCACTTTTACTGGCCAAAAATGTGAGCCCACGTAGAGGCCCACTGCAAGTCCTGCCCCACGTGCCAGGCCAGTGGTAAAAGTGGAGGGAAGCGCAAGGCTCCCCTCCAACCCTTCCCAGTCGTCAGTACCCCCTTCGAGCGGGTTGGAATTGACATCGTGGGGCCCCTGGACCCAAAGACCGCCCAGGGTCACTGCTTTATCCTCGTCCTAGTGGACCATGCCACACGATACCCGGAGGCCATCCCCCTGCGCACCGTCACGGCCCCCGTTGTGGGCCGGGCCTTAATGGGGATCTTCTCCCGGGTAGGGTTCCCCCGAGAGGTCGTGAGTGACCGGGGCACCAATTTTATCTCAAAATATATGAAATCCCTGTGGCAACAATGTGGAGTAGCTTATAAATTCACTACCCCTTACCATCCCCAAGGCAATGGCCTAGTGGAGAGGTTTAACTGGACTCTGAAGGGAATGATCATGGGTCTCGAGGAGCCCCTGCGGCGTAAGTGGGAAGTCCTTCTCCCCTGCCTCCTGTTCGCCTACCGGGTAGTCCCCCAGAAGTCCTTGGGGTTCAGCCCGTTTGAATTACTGTATGGGCACCCAGTCAGAGGTCCCCTGAGCCTAGTCAAAGAGGGATGGGAGACGGTACCCCGGAACCCCACGTAGGACGTGTTCCGGTACCTGTTGACTCTCAGGAACCAGACTCGAAGTTCCGAGAGCTGGCCAAAGCCAACCTCGAGGCGAGCCAGGAAGAAATGAAGCGCTGGTACGACCAGAACGCCACGCTGGTCGAGTTTCAGCCCGGCCAGCAGGTCTGGGTGATGGCCCCAGTGAAGCCGTGCACCCTCCAAGACAAATGGACCGGGCCCTTCAAAGTGGTCGAACGGAAAAGTCAGGTGACATACGTGGTGGACGTCCAGTCCCCTCGGAACCCCCTTTGTGTCCTCCACGTGAACCGCCTCAAGCCTCACTTCGTGCGGACGGAGTTGAGCTTGCTCCTGGCCACAGACTACGGGGCAGAAGAGGAAACGGAGCCTCTCCCTGACCTCCTGCGGGCCAAAGAAAAGGACGGCTCCGTGGAGGGGGTGATCCTCGCCCCCTCCTTCACACCCCAACAACACGAGGACTGCCGCCGGCTCTTGGGCCAGTTCTCCGACCTGTTCTCCCTCGTCCCCAAGGTCACCGACTGGTGCGTCCACGACGTGGACACCGGAGACAGCCCACCGGTACGGCACCGAGCCTACCGCGTCCCCGACCGACTTCTGGCCTGCATCCAGGCGGAGGTCTCGAAGATGTTATCTCTACGGGTGATCGAGCCCACTGACAGTCCTTGGGCGAGCCTGGTGGTACTAGTCCCGAAAGCAGCTGCCCCTGGTGTTGCCCCCGAACTACGGTTCTGCGTGGACTACCGGGGGCTCAATGCGGTCACCCGAGCCGACGCTCACCCTCTCCCCCGCGCAGATGAGCTCATTGACCGCCTTGGGTCTACTCATTTTCTCAGCACCTTCGATTTGACCTGCGGATACTGGCAAATTGCACTCACGGAAGGCGCCAAGGAGCGGTCCGCCTTCTCCACCCCGGATGGGCACTATCGCTTCAGAGTGATGCCATTCGGGATGAAGAACGCCCCGGGCACCTTTCAGAGACTGGTGAATCGAGTTCTGGCCGGGCTGGAAGAGTTTAGCACCGCCTATCTGGACGATATTGCGGTATTCAGTTCCGAATGGGGTGAGCACCTTCAGCACCTCCGGAGGGTCTTGGGGGCCCTGCGCCAAGCCGGCCTCACAGTAAAATCCAGCAAATGTCAGATTGGGCAAGGATTGGTGGTCTACCTGGGGCACCAAGTCGGCAGCGGGCAGGTCGCCCCCCTCCAACCTAAGTTTGACGCCATCCTGGCCTGGGAACCACCAACCACCCAAACCGAAGTCCGCGCCTTTCTGGGCCTCACTGGTTACTACCGGAGGTTCATCCAAGGTTACGGCAGCCTCGTAGGACCCCTCACGGAGCTCACGTCCAAAAAACAACCTAAAAAGGTGCAGTGGACACCTGCCTGCCAGAAGGCGTTCGACGCCCTGAAACTCGCCATGTGTACGGCCCCTGTGCTCCAAGTCCCCGATTACTCCAAAGAGTTTGTGGTACAAACGGATGCTTCCGAGCATGGCGTTGGGGCTGTCCTATCCCAGCTCAATGAGAAGGGCTTAGATCAGCCCGTGGCCTTCATTAGCCGACGGTTACTGCCTCGAGAGCAACGATGGAGCACCATTGAACGCGAGGCGTTCGCCGTAGTCTGGGCTCTAAAGAAACTGCGATTCTACCTCTTCGGAACCCACTTCCGAGTCCAGACGGATCATCGACCTTTACGGTGGCTCATGCAGATGAGGGGGGAGAACCCCAAATTGCTACGGTGGTCCATCTCCCTCCAGGGGATGGACTTCACAGTAGAGCATCGCCCTGGCAACGACCACGCCAACGCTGACTGCCTCTCCAGATTCTTCCGCCTCAGCGAAGAGAACCCCCAAGAAGATGGGTAGTTCTCTCCGGCCTTCAGCTGGGGGGGGACGCATGTTGGACCCGGCCTTGTGGCGTGGCCCATTCAGACCCGTAGCGACACCAGACTAACCTCTACACCCCACACGACCCTGACTAACACAGCCTACCCGACCCAGAACCCGGGGTCACCCCCCGTCCTCCCCGGCACCCTTCCCCTTCCATCGGCCTCGCGGCCTCCAGTGACCCGGCCCAGTACCCCAGATGGCCGCCCTCGATCCAAGCGCATCCCCGGCCTAGCCGTGCCATACCGGCTGGGGGAGAGAGAGCTCCTGGTGAGTAGGAGAGGGAGGAGTAGTTTCATTCACACCTGGCCTCTTCCCAAGAGATAGTTTCGATCGCCCCTCCGGCCACCCTGAGGGCTGGCTCCACGCCTGCTGCGTGTCTGGGTTCCCTCCCGACCCCGCTTTGAAAGGATCAAATGGCCGCGGGGCAAGGACCCCCAACAACCGACCCCCAGGCGCTAAGACCCCTGCCCGTGAGGACTCCGGACATCAAAGAGGAGTCGACCTATAACAAGGGGCGCCCTGGGACCCTTGGCAGTTGAATTCTGGAACAGAACAAGCCCTGCTGACGTGGTCGCGGCTGAAGAACATCCTCCCAAAATCCGACGGAACTCTTGGAACCTCGGTGAGCCCTGCAGACAGCGTCGCGGCTCCCCCTGGCAGAGACGGACTTCTGCCTAAAAACATCCGAGCCCTGCTGACGTGATCGCGGCTCCTGAAAGATTATCCGACCTCCGACCTCCGACACCCGGTCTCAAGCCCTGCAGATTTGGGTCACACTCAAGAGACATTCCGGTCCGGCTGGGCCCCAAAGATTATCTCGTATCCTCCGGCTCGAGGATTGAGAGCCGTGCGCCGGATACGCTCCCGCATTGACCCAGAGCCTAAGACTGTCCCGCTACCCCTACCCAGACTTTGTGAGCCCTTGCTCTACTTGTATATACGCCTCTGCTGATCATAAAGATCCTGATATCTCTAGATCAAGCATACGTACTCCAGAATCTACGGTGTGGGTTCTCTGTGTTGCCTGGTACTAAATCAGCGTGTACGATCCTAGGTACGAGACCCAGCCCTGAGGGGGTCTCCGACCGGTGCTCGGCTACTTCTCCCGGAAGGGTGAGGCGCAGGGGGGTCAGGTACCTATTCTGTCCGTCCCTGAGGCTAGCCTTACTAACACAAGCACACACACAGCCAGCCATTGCACACATATGACACTCACACCGGAGGGCACTCACTCACAACCGGGCACAGCAAGCTGCATCCCGAAACACCGACCTACCAGAGACTTATGACCTCCTTGTATACTTTATCTGGTATAGGAAGAGGGTATTGTGACCATTGGGTCCAGGACTCACTAGGAGTGTAGTGCCATATGGACGTCATGGGGCGGGGGTATGTGCGCGTAATGTGCTACTTATTTTTAAAAGCAATGAATATACAATGTTTTACTGAGTTTTTCCATGCCCACAAACTGCGATGCACGCACCCACAACTTTACACACACTGACTCATGCTTGCACATATGCTGACACACCTACATTTTGCACACACGGACTCATGGTTGTACACACATCTATACACACACACAGACACACCTACAGCTTGGTACAGCCAGGGCTCTCACACGCTGCTCTGCACACACACACACACACACACACACACACTCAGGCAGGCGAGCACCCGCACAGCCAGGCATTGCACACACGACACTCACACCGGCAAATGCATCCCAAAAACTGGTCTCACAAACTGACACATTCAAACACACAGACGCCCCGGAGGGCACTCACTCACAACCGGGCACAGCAAGTCGCATCCAGACACAACGACCTACCAGAGACTTAAGCCGCATGCCACAGACTCACCCACCTATCACAGACCCGTCTAGACACACCGACCTACCATACACTGGGGTCTCGAAATCCTCTTCCACACCATGTCAATTCAGCGCAGTATAACACGCGCACAGCATTGGTTTGGGAAACACTGAATTAGAAGTACTGGGAACCAAATGGAAACATGCTATGCGCCAGACGTTCAGAGTAAGATTTTGTTTGCTGCGCACGCACATCAGCCATTTTAAGCCTCATGCAGTTTCGCTTTCTCAATGTGCCCGCACAGTTTTCTGTAGAGTTTACTTACGGACGTGACGTCTCTCAGCTCAACTTCTATCACTACGCACGAGTGATAACAAAGTTAAATGCTTTTATCCGGGCAGTGACCGGCTTGCGAGACATTTCACCCAGATACAGCTGGAGCAGTTGGGTGAGACCGGCACGTGAGTGATTCTGTGTGCGCGTGCCGGGCAGATGTGAAGATCGGCCGAACACAGTAATGGTGGCTCGCTGGTTGGGGGTCCTGTTCTGATGAACATGCGCGCTCAGCTCGGGATGTCCTTAATCTCCCATGAGTCGGGAGCACTGGCACGTGTTCTTCCCTTCCTATGCGACTCCCCCTGGTAGGCTTTGGAACGATGTAGTGAGTATCGTGCGGGGAGAAATAAAATAGTGGAGTATGTGAACAATCCTTTGTAACCACCCAAACGCGCTCTGGGGAAGCTGGACAGTGGTAAAGGGCCAGGGGTCAACTTGGGTAGCGAAGACGTCGAAGGAGGGAGTTGGCGTTTGAGACCATTAGATGGGGTGCATAAAGATTGGTGATGTGGTCTTCGGGACGGCTTTTATGTTAAAGCAAACCAAATGCTGTGTCCCCCAAGTGGTGCGAGCCTGTCCGTGTGGCGTCTGGCTGTATAGGCGAGAGCGGTGGGAGAGCGCATTGGCAGAGAGCAAACGGCGTGAGCGTGCACATGGGCTGTCCGGCGGGAAAGTGCATGTCTCCTGTCGGGTGTCCAGGCGAGCGCTGTGAGAGGACGCATCGGCAGAGAACAAACGGCGTGCGCGTGCACTTTGCCTGTTCGGAGGAAAGTGCACATCTCCTGTCCCACTTCCAAACGAAAGTCGACAACAATAGATCTCGCTA